>NC_066515.1:112500-137500 GCF_024679095.1 Eriocheir sinensis
GCTTTCATTCTCTTGGTTGAAGTTCACATTCTCCTAAAAGACAAGAGAACTCGTATACATTACGGAGGGGGTGTCGGGCGATATTTGTTTTTCGTTATAAGGCGCGCTGATTGTAGCTCTGCTTTTATAATGTATCATGGGCTGGAGTTTATCATTAGGGTTGATGCATTCTGTGTTGTTACTTACTATTTTTGTTTTAAAATTCTTTCATCCGTTTTATAGGCAGGAGAGTATTGGTTTAGATAGTAAATGTTATGAATATATGATTGCCTTTCAGTAGCCAGTGTAGCCCTGGCCCTGTCCTAGGACCCCGTATACATCTCAAGGGCAAGACTTTTTGACAGCTGCTTTGAGTAACAGGATCTACTGGCTTTTAAAATCACACAGATGGATATTCGAATTTAACGGCGAATGGCCGCTAGGGGGCGTTTTCCAAAATGGCCGCCAATCTGATATCGGAAATATTCTTAACTACTTTTTTCTCTTATATTTTAATGTAGCACCTCTATTCTGTTTTTTTTTTCAACATGGAGAACTCATTTCTGACCTTATTTATTAGCTAAATTAAATGCTACAGGGAATTTTCCACTTTTAAGTAAAATTATCACTGAAAAGGACAGGTGAAGGTGCTCCCATAGATCTAGCCATCGTAGATGAATCGTTGCCCATTCCACAGCAGCATGAGGAGCTTTGGGCCTCTGCTTCAAACAAGCAAAATTTGCAACTTCTTGCTCGTGATGTCGCACAACGCGAGCAGACAGATGTGATTGTCAGTGGCATGGTTGTGAATGATGAAGTCATTGCAAGTGTGGTTAAAACCTCTGATGGTGTCACTGAAGTTCAAGAGGTCACCAGCTGGCTGGAAGAGGCAGACTATCGTATTGTTCCTCATTGTCGGTGAGCAGTCAGAAGAGGTTCTCAGCGGGTTGTTGTCATCTCCAATGGCACAGACACTGTCGTCCTGCTTCTACGCTACAGAGCAGCCCTGAAGGACAGTGGCCTTTTAGAATTGTGGGTGCAGTATGGCTCACAGACAGCAGAAGAGAAGATTCATAGCACTGCACACCTTGAACGAGAAGCTGGAAGATGACTTTTGTTTAGTACTCGTCAAGCCTCACATCTTGACAGGTAGTGACTGCATCAGAAAAGTGGGCACAAAGCAGGCAGCACTTGTGGCAAAACCTGTACAGTTTCTCTCAGCATTTGCAGTGGGACCAGATATGTCTGATGCTTGCTTCAAACTGGCGGAGGAGTACCTCGTACTTGTTTGGGCTGGCAGTCGGAGCAAAGCACAATCAAAGACGTTTGATGCACTGCGGTATGAGGTTAGGAGAACCTCTTCAGTGACACTCGATCATTTGCCTCTAGCATCTAGTGTTATTGAAATGCACTTAAGGAGGGCCTTCTATATGGTTAGAGAGGCTGTAACCCTGCTTAACAGGGACACACCGTCAAATCCAACTGACTTTGGATGGGCAGTTAAAGATGACATGCTTGTTCCCCAGCAGCATCTCCTTTGCATATCTTCGCCTGTGCTTGTTGTTTGCAATTGCACAGGTAAGTGCAACTAAAGAAGGCAGCAGGGATGCAATTTACTGTCACAAGAATGTTTCCACTGTGACCTGTGAGAATGCTTTAGGCTGAAATGACTGCGATTTTTTGTTTTTCTGAAAATACTAACTGTATCTTATATATAGGAGAAATATAGGAGAAAAAATAATAAAGATGTATTTCCGATATCAGATCGGCGGCCATTTTGGAAAACGCCCCCAAGCGGCCATTTGCTGTCAAATTCGAATGTCCACCTGTGTGATTTTAAAAGCCGGTAGACCCAGTTACTCAAAACAGCTGTCAAAAATTCTTGCCCTTGAGATGTATACGGGGTCGTAGGGCAGAGCCTGGACTAGTGGTCCACTGGCTGTGACTTTGTGCAGCTATGAAGTATATTTTCAAACTGTTTATTATATAGAGCTTATGATAATGTTATAAATGCTTATAAATGCTTGCTTAAAAGTACAGATGTTATTATGGAAGTGTTGCCAGGAGGGTGAAATTTTGTAGTTGCGGTGAATGAGTGCTTTAATTGTTCCATCTTTATATCTTTGAAGACATTCACTATTGGAGTTCAAACATATGCTGCTGTTAGTTGATTTCTGGTATACCGTAGTGGTACATTTAGTTTCATTATTGCCATCGATGTGTACATCTAGGAAATTTATATTTATTTATGCCTACTTCATGAGTAAATGTGAGAACTAAATTTTGCTGGAGTGACCTTTTCAAATGATCCCTTATCCTCTATTACAACGAAACAATCATTAACATATCTGCAGTAGAGGGCTGGTTTAGGGTTCTAACTATTGTCAATAACTCCATTTTTTAAAGTGGGTCATTAAGTAGTTTGCAAATGTCACCCCTCGAGGAAAGTCCATCCTGACACCGCACTGTTGTATGTACAGTCGCGCTACGAAGTGTTGAGACAGTTTTCATAATCTGTCGGACACGGAGCGTGGGCTGGCGACATCTGGCAAATACCCTCGTGAAACATTCTCTGCCGACTTTTATAAAACTACTTAATTTTAAACTTTTTAGTTTTGCACACACCTAATAAACATCAGTGATTCTCTTAATTAAAAGCAATGAAAACTTAACAGTGTACTTAATGTGAATATGGCGAAGAGAAACGTGTTGGAATGATAGGCTATGTAGCCACATTCATTATGGCTGGAGTAGGTAGGAAGACACCTACCGAACGGGCGCAAGCCACTCCCGGTGAGGTATATATGGGAGGTGAGAAGGGAGCTGAAGCCCTCCAAAGACCCTTCCCATGTCCTCACTAACCGTTTCCCTATTGTCTCACCAACACCGGAGAGTAGTTCAGCATGCTCTCTAAAGACAGATCCTCTCTTTATCCACACCACACTACATTCACATAACATATACACCTTTTTCCAAAATTCAAAATTCAAAATGGCTCAATTAAGCAATGCCTCGGAGTCCCCGCCTGGGGGGGGGACCACAAATTCCCCCAGGGAGGACTCCCCTTCTGGCTGCCGACACGAGAGGTGTCTTGATAACTCCTCGAACCTCTTTCTTCTCAATTTCTGCAACATTCGCGGTCTTCGCTCTAATTTTCATTCTGTGGAACATCTCTCCTCCTCTAAACCTCACCTTCTCTTCCTTACCGAAACACAGGTTTCTGAGGCTACTGACAGCAATCTCTACTCTTCCCTCCTACTATCTCTATCCTAAATTTCAATCCAAAGCTGGATGTTGCGCCTACGCAACGACATCACTTGCTCGTGCCCACGACCTTGACTCTTCTGAATTTTCCACCATCTGGTTAAGACTTCACTGTCATTCTATTACTAAATACATCTGTGCTGTTTATCTCTCACCTAACTCTACCAACTATGTAAAATTCTTTGACTATTTGAATTCTAAAGTGGAGCACATCTTGACCCACTCTCCCTTCGCTGAAATCTCCATCCTAGGAGATTTCAATGTTCACCACCAGCTTTGGCTTTCATCCTCTTTCACTGACCATCCTGGTGAACAAGCCTACAACTTTGCTATCCTCAACGACCTAGAGCAGTTGGTCCAGCACCCTACACGTATTCCTGACCGTCTTGGAGATCGGCCCAACATTCTAGACCTCTTCCTTACCTCAAACCCTTCTGCTTATTCTGTCAAACTGTTCTCTCCGTTGGGCTCCTCCGATCACAATCTTATTTCTGCATCCTGTCCTATCGCTCCTGTACATCCTCTGGACCCATCGAAGAGGCGATGCTTCTGGCATTTTGCTTCAGCTCGGTGGGACGACCTGAGGATGTACTTTTCCGATTTCCCGTGGAATGATTATTGCTTCCAGGATAGAGACCCCTCTGTGTGTGCTCAGCGCATCACAGAGGTGATTGTCTCTGGAATGGAGGCATACATTCCTCGTTCTTTCTCTACTCCTCACGCTAAAAAGCCTTGGTTTAATCACGCTTGTTCTCGTGCTGTCAATGATAGAGAGGTAGCTCACAAAAGATACCAGAGCCTTCAAACTAATGCTAATTATGAACTTTACATTTCTGCCCGAAATCGTGCCAAATCTATTCTCCGACTAACCAAAAATTCTTTCATTAATAGAAAATGTCAAAACCTTGCTTTCTCTAACTCTTCCCGTGACTTCTGGCATCTAGCCAAAAACATCTCCTCCAACTTCACTTCTTCATCTTTCCCTCCACTCCTCAGTCCTGACGGCAACACTGCCGTCTCATCTATCTCTAAGGCTGAACTCTTCTCTCAAACTTTTTCTAAAAACTCCACTCTGGACGATTCTGGGCATATTCCTCCTACTCATCCCCCTCTGACTCCTTTATGCCTGTTATAAAGATTCTTCAAAATGATGTTTTCTATGCCCTCTCTGGCCTCAATCCTCAGAAGGCTTATGGACCTGATGGAGTGCCTCCTATTGTCCTTAAAAACTGTGCCTCCGTGCTGTCACCCTGCCTGGTCAAACTCTTTCGCCTCTGCCTGTACCTAAGAAGGGTGACCGCTCCAATCCCTCAAACTACCGTCCTATTGCTTTACTTTCTTGTCTATCTAAAGCTTTTGAATCAATCCTTAACCGTAAGATTCAAAAGCACCTTTCCACTTCTGACCTTCTATCTGATCGCCAGTATGGGTTCCGCAAGGGGCGTTCTACTGGTGATCTCCTAGCCTTCTTAACTGACTCTTGGTCATCCTCTCTTAGCCGTTTCGGTGAAACTTTTGCTATTGCGCTGGACATATCAAAAGCTTTTGATAGGGTCTGGCACAAATCTTTGCTTTCTAAACTACCCTCCTACGGTTTCTATCCTTCTCTCTGTACCTTTATCTCCAGTTTCCTTTCTGACCGTTCTATTTCTGCCGTGGTAGACGGTCACTGTTCTTCCCCTAAATCTATTGTTACGCCAAGGCTTAGCTTAGTTTAAATTGTAATTGGCGCCACGTGACGTAATGAGGGTTCCCTGCGGCCCCGTTGAGGGCGGCTGAGAGGGACGCCATGCGGCGAGGAAGAGTGGAGACGGAGAGAAGACAAAGGACGCGCTCGCCTGTGCTCTGTGCCTTAGGACTTAATCGCCTGTGATTTGTGCCTTGACTGCCTCCCCCTTGGACTTATAAGGATTGTACAACGTTCTATTGCTTAGTAAACCCCAAGAAAGTCCGCCCTGTATTTAATTGTGCCTCGCTGTGTGCTCTGTGGGTGTGTGCGAGTGTGTCCGCCGGAGTGTCTTTGTGTCTGCTGTCCGCCTCGTGGGAGCACTGTGTTTTCCATAGCGAGCCCAGTTTAAGTAATTGGGAGAGCACCTGTCTGCCTGTGTGAGGGGTAGACAAGTGGAGCACAACAGTGGTGTCAGGAGCGGGGTGGAAATTGTGCTGTGAGTGGACGGGCAGACAAAGAGTGACGCCTCGGGCACAATGGAGCTCGGCGAGCACGGTGCGGCTGGCGGAGCGAGTGGTTGTGGTAGTGGTGACCTTGAGGCTGATGAAGACGCTAAGCCTGGCCAGCTGGAGTTAATTGCCTCAATGTTGGCTGGCTTGAGGCAAGAAATAACGCTTCAAGGTCAAAAGCAGGCACAGCAGGCCGCACGCACAGACCAGCTGGCCCGTGAGCAGGCCGAGGCCTGAGGCACAGGCCAGCAGGCTTGAGGAGCAGGCCCGTGAGCAGGCCGAGGCTCCTGAGGCACAGGCCAGCAGTCTTGAGGAGCAGGCCCGTGAGCAGGCCGAGCGCTCCGAGGCACAGGCCAGCAGGCTTGAGGAGGCACTACAAGCAAGTTTGGCTTCTGTGCGGCAGGAGGCACGGCAGTATACCGATCAGGCCTGCGAGGAGGTCCGGGGTGAGCTACAGAGGGGCCTAGAGGCACTGAGAGGTGAGGTGCGGGAGGTAAGGTTTGAGGCGAGGCAGGCTGCCGTGTGCTGCCCCAGAGGAAGTGCAGAGTGAGCCTTTGTGTGATTGGGGGCAGTGTCAAGCCTCGCTGAGGCCACGCAGTGCATTCTCTGAGCCTCCGGGCCTGGCGTGTCCGGCCGGGGGTCACGGTCGGGGTTCAGCGGCTGGCGTGGGCTGCGGCAGAGCGGCGGCCCCGCCACTGTTGCCAAACAGCCCGCCACCCTCGCCTCCTCACCTAAACCCTACCCTGCCTCCTTTCTTGCCCCTGAGTGCCTGCCTTCTACCCTGCTCGTTCGTTTCCTTCCCACGACCACCGCAGGCGTAAGCCGGCTGAGTATGACGGCAAGGTAGCTTGGGAGGCCTACGTTGCTCAGTTCGTCATGCTCGCAACAGCTCAAGGGTGGACTGAGGAAGAAAAGGCGCTGCAGCTGGCAACGGCGCTGCGGGGCCCGGCACTCGAGATTCTCAGCCACCTTCCAGCCACCAAGCAAGCTTCCTTTACCAGCCTGTCGGAAGCCTTGCAGCGCCGCTTTGGGCACAGTCACCAGGCTGAGGTGTACAGGGCTCAGCTGAAGAAGAGGGCGAGGCAGAAGGGCGAGACGCTGTCACAACTGGCGCAAGATGTGGAGGCCCTTGTGAGGCGGGCTTATCCGGCTGCTGGTGAAGACATGACGACCGTCCTCGCCCGTGACGCCTTCGTAGATGCTCTGCAGGACCACCAGCTGCAGATCTACGTAAAGCAAGCCCACCCTGGTGACCTGCAGGTGGCTTTGGCGAGGCCATGGAGTTCGAGGCGTTTCAAGACGTCAAGCCGCCTCGCTGACTACGCCAAGCCTCGGAACGACGTGCGAGGCCGGAAGGCGAAGTTCGAGCGTAAGGCGGCGTCGAGGGAGACGAGCCCCGAGTTTGGTGGCCGTTGCTGGGGCTGCGGTGAGAAGGGCCACAGACGCGACCGGTGTCCGAGGGGGCGAAAGACGCGTTCCTCGACCGGCCGAAGTCTGGGGCTTCCAGACTTGCTGCAAGGACTGCGGCAAGTCTGATCACCGCTCCAGCGCCTGCCCCAAGCCGAAGCAAGTGGCGCAGGCGGGAAACAGCAGCGGCTGGACAAGGGGCGACTACCCAGCCTGCCAAGGTCGACACGCCCCACTTGTGTAAGATGCCGCCATACCACTAGTTCGGTGCAGGTGGAGGGCAACGTAGACGGTAAGTCTTGCCGCCTGACAGTCGACACCGGGGCTGAAAAGACCCTGGTGCGCCCCGAGTTGCTGGACGCTGAGCGGCTCCCAGACGCCCGCAGAGATTGTGCGGCGTGACGGGGCATTGCGTGGCACCCAGGGGCCTGTAGTGGCTCGTGTCGGCGTGGGCGGCGCAGAAGAGCGGCTGCCAGTGTACGCCGCCGACCTGGATGAAGAGGGCTTGCTCGGTTTTGACTACCTGGTGCAGACTGGCGCATGTATCGACTTTGGACGGAAGCGGATGAGGGTGCACGGACAAGAGGTGCCCTGGCTTCCGGAAGTCGGTTGTGCCGAGGTAGTGACGGCCGAGCGACTGCACCTGCCCCAGGACGGAGCGACGAGTCCAGTGTCGACTGTCGAGGGTGATGCACGACGCGGAAGGCATAGTAGAACCCTCAGAAAACCTGCACCTGACTGACGGTGTGGCAGTCGGGAGGAGCCTCGTGGGAGCGGGGGAGGAGTTAGTGACAGTACTCGTTGCTAACTTCTCTGACGAGGCTCGGCGACTACCCGCTGGTGCCAGACTAGGCACATGTGAAGAGGTGGAGAGCTGAACAGCCGTCGAAGAGTGCGTCTACGCCTGCGGAGGGAGTGCTGCCTGACTTCCTTGAAGACCTGGCGCTCAGGGGCTCCGCTAACCTGACGGAGTCGCAGGCGGAGAGGGTGCGCCACACCTTGACGCAGTACTCAGACGTGTTCAGCCGGGGCGACTTGGACTTGGGCCGCACGTCGCTGGTGAAACACAGCATCAACACTGGAACCAGCGCGCCCATCAAGTGTCCCCCTCGACGTATCGCACCTGCCCGACGAGAGGAGATGCAGCGCACCGTCAACGACCTGGCAAATCAGGGGTGATCGAGAAGTCCGACAGTCCGTGGTCTTCAGCGGTAGTCCTGGTTAAGAAGGACGGCACACAACGCTTCTGTGTGGACTACCGGGCACTGAATGACGTGACTGTGAAGGATTCCTACCCCCTGCCGAGGATCGACGACACCTTGGACGCGCTGGTAGGGGCGAGGTGGTTCTCCACGCTCGACCTGAAGTCGGGCTACCACCAGGTGGAGATGGCCGAAGAGGACAAGCCGAAGACAGCCTTTTCCTTCGGGCAGGGCTTGTGGCAGTTTAATGTCATGCCCTTCGGCCTCTGCAACGCCCCTGGCTGTTTTGAACGTCTGATGGAGCGGGTGCTGGACGGCCTGCAGTGGAGGACGGCCCTCATCTACCTCGACGACGTCATCGTCTACGGAGGCACCTTCGAGGAGGAGCTGGGGAGGCTGGAGGAGGTCCTGCAACGCCTGAGGAAGGCTAACCTCAAGCTCAGCCCCAAGAAGTGCTCCCTCTTCCAGTACGAGGTGCCGTTCCTGGGGCATGTCGTCAGCAAGGACGGCGTGCGCACAGACCCGCAGAAAGTGGCAGCAGTAGCAGACTGGCCTCGGCCCACTAACGTAGCTGAGGTCAGGAGCTACTTGGGTCTGTGCACCTACTACCGTCGCTTCGTGCAGGACTTCGCCACCATCGCGGCGCCCCTACACCGCCTCACTCGTAAAGGAGTGCCTTTCGAGTGGGACGAGGCGTGCCAGGCTGCGTTCGACGGCCTGAAGAGGGCCCTTGTGGAGGCGCCGGTCCTGCCGTACCCCAACCCGAAGCTCCCTTACCTGCTTGACACCGACGCCAGTGCGGAGGGCATCGGGGCTGTCTTGTCGCAGGTGAAGGATGGAAGGGAGCACGTGGTGGCCTACTACAGCGCCAAGTTCAGTAGGCCTGAACGCAACTACTGCGTGACCAGGAAGGAGCTGCTGGCAGTAAAAGTCTCGAGCACTTCCAGCCGTACCTCTACGGCGCTGAGTTCACCGTCCGGACCGACCACGCTGCCCTGCAGTGGTTGAAAACACTGAAGGCGCCGGAGGGTCAGCTGGCGAGGTGGTTGGGAAGGCTCGAGCAGTTCAACTACCGGATTGTTCACCGCCCGGGTCGTGTGCACAGCAACGCCGATAGTTTGAGCCGGCGCCCGTGTGAGGCAGGTTGCTCTCACTGTGCTAGCAAGGACCCCGACCCTGTGACTCGACGCCCGTGTGAGGCAGGTAGCTCACATTCCGTCCCTGAAGGACCTGACGCCGTGAGTCAGAGCCCGTGTGAGGCAAGCTACCACACCAGGCGCGTCGGGACCCTGACCCTGTTTGCCGACGCTTAACAGTGCCTGCCAACGCCACTGAAGGCAACGACCGGTGGCGTGAGGCACAGAGCGCAGACCCCGCTCTTGCTCCTGTAGTGCGTTGGCT
Organism: Eriocheir sinensis; assembly: GCF_024679095.1. Taxonomy (NCBI): domain Eukaryota; kingdom Metazoa; phylum Arthropoda; class Malacostraca; order Decapoda; family Varunidae; genus Eriocheir; species Eriocheir sinensis. The sequence goes on from NC_066515.1 coordinate 121,932, forward strand.
CAGGGCCAGCGGGGAGCGAAGTGTCGGCGGGGAGGAAGTGTCGGCGGAGAGTCCTGCCACTAAGTGCCTCGTCGACCAGTGGGAGACGCTGCGGTTGGACCGGTGGGGAGTGCTAGTAAAGCGCTGGGAGGTGTTAGGCGGAGGCAGAGACGCCTGGGTAGTGGTGGTACCCCGTGCAAAGCGTGCTGAGGTGTTACGGGAGTTGCACGCCGGTGTTACTAGTGGCCACTTGGGCGAGAAAAGACCTTACACGTCTCCGCCAGCGCTTCTACTGGGTCGGTATGCGGAACGACGTTTCCGAGTGGTGTCGGGCCTGTGACGTTTGTAGTGCGAAAAAGGGCCCCACACGCCGGAATCGGGCTCCGCTTCAGTTGTACAGCGTGGGGGCGCCAATGGAGCGGGTTGCTGTAGATATTGCTGGCCCGCTGCCCATGACGCCCCGGGGCAATCGTTTCGTATGCGTCGTGATGGACTACTTCACGAAGTGGCCTGAGGCGTATGCGCTCCCGAACCACGAGGCTGAAACAGTGGCGAGTGTCCTAGTAAACGAGTGCTTCACCCGGTTCGGTGTGCCGTCAGAACTGCACTCAGACCAGGGCCGTGAGTTCGAGTCCCGTGTGTTCCGTGAGTGCTGCGACTTGCTGGGAGTGCGGAAGACCCGAACGACGCCACTCCACCCGCAGTCGGACGGGATGGTGGAGCGGTTCAACCGGACACTCGCACAGCAGTTGGCCAAGTATTGCGGGGCAAACCAGGAGGACTGGGACGTCAAGTTGCCCGCAATGCTGATGGCGTACCGGTCCGCTGTGCACGAGGCCACTGACTATACACCCGCACGTCTTATGTTTGGCCGCGAGCTCAGACTCCCCGTGGATCTGGCGACGGGGCGGCCGCCGGACGTGGGCCTGCCGACTGTCACCTCTGGCTTCGCTGCCGCGCTGCAGGAGAACCTGGTCGAGGTCCATCACCAGGTGCGCGGCAAGCTCAGAGTGGCAGGCCAGGCGATGAAGGACTACTACGATCGCCGCATGCGGGACGTGAGGTATGCGGTGGGTGACAGAGTGTGGCTGCATAACCCTCGCCGGAAGAAAGGGTTATCACCGAAGCTGCAGAGTCCCTGGGAGGGGCCCTACACGGTGATTGCAGTCCTGTCCGCTGTCACCTACCGCATCAGGAGGGGCCGCAAACGCTCCTCTGTCGTCCACGTTGACCGGCTCTGGCGCTACCATGGGCCGGGCCGTTACTCCTGGGGTACTGGCGCTGAGGAGGACCCTGACTACCCCAGTAGTGACGAGGAGGACCGGGCAGAACTTGACCCGGTGGACGTCGAGGTCGCGGATGATGTGGAGGAGGAGGCAGGTGGAGACGCCGACCTGGAGGCCGGCTCTGCTGGTGACCTGGACCAGCCCGCTGCCTCTCCCTCGCCCTCACCTCCACCGCGACGACCAAGACGTGAGAGGAGGAGGCCAGGATGGCTTACAGATTTTGATACAGACTGATTTGTTTAGTTCCCCAGTTATGTTTTGTTTGTTTTGTTAAGTTGGCGAGGCGGGTCGCCTGCGCTTAAGGGGGGGGTAGTGTTACGCCAAGGCTTAGCTTAGTTTAAATTGTAATTGGCGCCACGTGACGTAATGAGGGTTCCCTGCGGCCCCGTTGAGGGGGCGGGCTGGAGAGGGACGCCATGCGGCGAGGAAGAGTGGAGACGGAGAGAAGACAAAGGACGCGCTCGCCTGTGCTCTGTGCCTTAGGACTTAATCGCCTGTGATTTGTGCCTTGACTGCCTCCCCCTTGGACTTATAAGGATTGTACAACGTTCTATTGCTTAGTAAACCCCAAGAAAGTCCGCCCTGTATTTAATTGTGCCTCGCTGTGTGCTCTGTGGGTGTGTGCGAGTGTGTCCGCCGGAGTGTCTTTGTGTCTGCTGTCCGCCTCGTGGGAGCACTGTGTTTTCCATAGCGAGCCCAGTTTAAGTAATTGGGAGAGCACCTGTCTGCCTGTGTGAGGGGTAGACAAGTGGAGCACAACACTATTAACAGTGGTGTCCCACAGGGTTCTGTCCTATCTCCCACTCTTTTTCTGTTGTTCATTGATGATCTTCTTTCCAAAACGAACTGTCCTATCCATTCCTACGCCGATGATTCCACTCTGCATTATTCAACTTCTTTTAATAGAAGACCCACCCTTCAGGAACTTAACGACTCAAGGCTGGAGGCTGCAGAACGCTTAGCCTCAGACCTTACTATTATTTCCGATTGGGGCAAGAAGAACCTGGTGTCCTTCAACGCCTCAAAAACACAGTTTCTCCACCTATCCACTCGACACAATCTTCCAAACAACTATCCCCTATTCTTTGACAACACCCAGCTATCACCTTCCTCAACACTAAACATCCTCGGTCTATCCTTAACTCAAAATCTCAACTGGAAACTTCATATCTCATCTCTTACTAAATCAGCTTCCTCGAGGCTGGGCGTTCTGTACCGTCTCCGCCAGTTCTTCTCCCCTGCACAGTTGCTGTCCATTTACAGGGGCCTTGTCCGCCCTCGTATGGAGTATGCATCTCATGTGTGGGGGGGCTCCACTCACACAGCTCTTCTGGACAGAGTGGAGGCAAAGGCTCTTCGTCTCATCAGCTCTCCTCCTCATACTGATAGTCTTCTACCTCTTAAATTCCGCCGCAATGTTGCCTCTCTTTCTATCTTCTATCGATATTTCCACGCTGACTGCTCTTCTGAACTTGCTAACTGCATGCCTCCCCCCCTCCCGCGGTCCCGCTGCACTCGACTTTCTACTCATGCTCATCCCTATACTGTCCAAACCCCTTATGCAAGAGTTAACCAGCATCTTCACTCTTTCATCCCTCACGCTGGTAAACTCTGGAACAATCTTCCTTCATCTGTATTTCCTCCTGCCTACGACTTGAACTCTTTCAAGAGGAGGGTATCAGGACACCTCTCCTCCCGAAACTGACTTATCTTTCGGCCACCTCTTTGGATTCTTTTTAGGAGCAGCGAGTAGCGGGCTTTTTTTTTTATTAATGTTTACTTTTTTGTGCCCTTGAGCTGTCTCCTTTGTTGTAAAAAAAAAAAAAAAAAAAAAAAAAAAAAAGAGTCGCCGGGGCGGAGTAGAGGTCACTTCACAATTCATACCTACAAGTTATATATAATATTATTTTTATCAGATGTAAATAATTAACTCGACAGAAATGAATGGAAGAAAGTGGTAGGCTAGCAGTGCAGCGCTCACCAAGCGTCGTCTCTCCTCTGCCCAGACAATAGGCTATATCGCGTCGTCTATCGTGTGTCTCGTGCAACCTGGAATTATATGTCTGGCCCCTTGTTGATACTTCTCTTTGGATTTTACCGTTAATTAAAAATATAGACAATTGATTTTGTGATTTTTTTTTTTCTTCAGAATGTCGCTGATTTCACACACACAAGATACATATAGTCATGCACGAATGTCGTTCCCGATGACGTCATCATCAAATGCGAGTTCATTATGTAGTATTTATTTCGCATTTTATCAAATGATGTGCAGCTAATTATTTTTTCCTATTATTTTATAATATAGGGTTCATCACTACATTGAAAGAGCAATATATTTGTGCAGTTATATACATACTTTGGGTAAAGATTCGTATTAGGTCCGTGCCAGTATCTCATAATCTACTTTATGAAACATCAGTATCTCTTCATATATCTTTTCTACAAACCTTCAACAGTCATGGAAACGCTTTGAAAATCCAATTCCAGGACTTTTATTTTACTCTAAGAAAATAGGGGATAATGTTTACGAAAGCGCGTCGCCTCCTCTGCTGGCCGCGGCGACGCTGCAGCCGCAAAATAGCTCGCAGAGGGCTTAGTGTCGGGGAGCATATTTAAACTACTCCAACCGAACTTTACGACCTACTAATTTATTAATATATTTATCTGGTATTTACAATGTAGATAAGGAGTAATCAAGGTATTGATTTGTTTGGCAATTTGATAAGTTGGTGTGGCTACTTGGGATATAATGGGTCGCAAGGGGTTACCGGGTTTGAAAATGTTTACTGTACCGCACATGTAACCTGGAACATATTCTCAAACTATGGACTTGAATATTTTAACTGGACTGTTGTTATTCGCTTTACGACATAAATATATCAACGAATAACAGTAGATCATCTCGCTATATACATACGACTCTATAGATAGCCTACTCCTGAAAAACTCAACATAATAATAAATGTTACAAACAGTAGGCAAGCTCGTTGAAATAACTAATCATTGATTGCCTACTCATAAAAAAAAGTGAAGCCGTATTTGTCGAGTAAAGAACGTACATTTACCTCTCACACATCACACAGTCGTGTGCAAAGTGCAAAGTGGTAGTGTTAATATAAACTAATAGGGTGACTTATGAGGATATAAAACCTCTGCCTTGGTTATTTTATGAGGAGAGCCACCCACTGCCACGAGAGAAGGAGCGTGTTTTCGTCCGCGTGTTTGAGGCATCAGCGCATGCGCACAACGAGGGTCTTTTTCTACTGCTGCACCAGATATGTTTGAAAATAGTAACGTGTAAAACAAACTGCTCAAATAAAGAGGTCGTGTAGGATTCAAGATTTCTGAAGTGTCGCAAGAGCAAATTCTCTCTCTCTCTCTCTCTCTCTCTCTCTCTCTCTCTCTCTCTCTCTCTCACACACACACACACACACACACACACACACTTGTGACCCAGACCTGACCGAGGTCAGACGTGGGTCACGGCGCTCCGAAAGGAGCAGCCAGGGGCCAGCCTGTTGGCCTCCCCCCTTCCCCTCCATCCCCCTCTCCCTTTTCATCAAAAACCCAACACCGTAAGAAACCTTTGTGACTTCAAGCTTAATCATGGTGACAGACAGTGAGTGCAGTGCGTTTGTGGTGCCGTGAAGACACTGAAGAGTAGCATTGGGTAGGCGGTGGCCGAACTGGTAGCGTACTGGGCCCACATTCACCGCGTGATGGACGACGCGGGTTCGAATCCCCACGCTACCACTCGGATTTTTCAGTCACCGCCGAGTGGCTTAAAACTACCCACATGCTGTCCTGAAGACCACCCATCAACCCGGACTCTAGAGGAAGCCGTCCAAGCGAATCAAGAACGAGTTCCGGGGGGCAGCATGAGCCAATGCAAGATGGCGCCACTATAAACACTCGCCTGCGCCAGAACGGGCTGGGCCGACCATCAGGCCCCACCTGGAAGAAGCCTTGGGCCGACCATCAGGCCCCACCAGGAAGATGCCTACCGGCGCAACAGGCAACGACGTAAAAAAAAAAAAATGGCCAGTGTGACGTCGACGCGGCCTTAATTATCATCCAGCCGACGCCCCAGGTGCCCCAGGTACACCAGCCCGACCATCATGCTGCTGTGAGAATTCGGTTCAGGTGCAGTGCAGTGTTGAGGCCCGTCACTCAGGTGGAGTCATGGTTGGGGCAATCAGCACGCCGCTCAACATACGAGGCAGTGCAGACGTTCCCACGCCTACTGCTTCTCGGTCCACCTCTTCCTATCTTGTCTCACCGGCAGGATAGATTAGCAGGTCATCGCTAAGCCCATAAGCTGAGTGACGGCCGACACCGCTTCTACCTGCACCCCTGCCATCAACTGCGACCTGACCCTTTTTGACCTGGGGTTGACCTGGGGCTTAACCCAGAAGACCACACCGCCTCCTACCGCACCTACGCACTGCATTCCACCACCTCACCTCCCCCCACCACCCCAGACTCCCTATACCCCTTTCATATTGTACATTTTCACTTTTTTTTTCTATTATATTTAAAAATTTGTATTTTCACCATGTATATTTTCAGCTTTACAGCTGCAATCACTTAATAAACAGTTTATTATTATTATTATTATTATTATTATTATTATTATTATTATTATTATTATTATTATTATTATAACCTCCCAGGTTTAAGTGTTGTAAAGAAAAAAAAATTATATATATATATATATATATATATATATATATATATATATATATATATATATATATATATATATATATATATATATATATAGTTACTGGATTCGTAAAAAACACTGTAGCTAGGCTAACAGGGTTGAAGTAAAAGGTGAGTAGTTTTTTTTCAGGAGTAGGCTGTCAATAAGTAGTGTATATTGCGAGATAACCTTTTTATTGATGTTTACATTATGTACGTCACTGTCCATTTAACGAATGTTTATTTAGTTATCTACTAAAATTACACCTTGTATTCATTTTCTTTCAAATTTACATAACCAAATGTGTCAAGAGTTTGGCGGAAGGGCATAGGAAAGGATATCATTTTACAAGTTACTATGTAGTATGTACGAGGGGAGATCAAAAAGTTCGCGGAATTTTATCGTAGCAAGAAAAAAATTAGGCTAAAACAAGATTAAACATGTCAGAACATATAATTGAGTGTGTACCTTGCTATTAGTCACTTGCAATCAATTTTGCGCAGACTATTGTAGAGCACAGACCCTCCTTAAAAAGGCTCCTTTTGAAACCATGGAAAATAGTTTGTTTGAGATAAGATCGAATATCAAATTCCTGGTGAAACTTGAATGGAAAGGGACACAGATTATGGAGGCTTTGGAAAAAGTTTATGGTACTACTTCTCCAAAGAAGACTGCAATCTACAAGTGGATTCAGCGATTCAAAGAAGGGAGAGACGACCTTGAAGACGACCATCGCAGTGGAAGACCGGGAACATCAAAAAATGACCAAAATATTGAGGCTGCTCAAAATTTAATTGAAGAGGATCGAAGAATAACAGTTATGCAGTTAGCTAAGTCCCTAGACATTTCATATGGTTCGGGAAATTCAATTCTGCACGATAATTTGGAACTTAGCAAGCTTTCAGCGCGATAGGTACCAAAAGCGTTGCGCCCTGATCAGCTGATTCTTCGGAGTGATCTATCTTTAGCAATATTGAACAAAATTGAAGTTAATGAAGAGCATTTCCTCTCCAGAATAATCACCGGAGATGAAATCTGGATCTACCAGTATGATCCTGGATCCAAACAGCAGTCAAAACAGTGGCTTTCACGTGGATCATCGGGACCAATCAAGTTCAAATCTCAAAAGTCAGCTCAAAAGGTGATGGCCACCATTTTCTGGGATTCAGATGGGGTGATATTAATAGATTATCTTGAAGGTCAAAGAACTGTGACAGGAGCCTACTATGCAAATGTTTTAAGGAAGCTGAAAGAGGCATTAGTCAGAAAACGTAAAGGGAAACTTCATGGTGGGATCTTGTTTCACCATGACAATGCACCAGCGCATTCTGCGCGGGTTGCAAAAGAAGTTCTTCGAGAATTTCGATGGGAAGTGCTTCCTCACCCGTCTTATAGTCCAGATATAGCAAAATCAGACTTCTTCCTTTTTCAAAAACTCAAAGAAATGCTAAAAGGAATTCATTTTAGTTATGTAGAAGAAGCTAAAAACACTGCCAACACATGGCTTCGAACAAGGCCTTCGATGTTCTTTAGAGACGGCTTACGAAGCTGGAAGCATCGCCTTCAAAAATGTCTTGACCTGGATGGCAACTATGTTGAAAAATAAATTGAAGATAAATCATATTTTTTTAATAATAAATTATTTTCTGAAAAATTCCGCGAACTTTTTGATCCTCCCTCGTATTTATCATGTAAATTTGTAAAAGTATGTGCGTATGTACAGTGTAATAGTACTGTATGTACTATATGTGATATTGCGTAAATATGAAGGGAAGCAGCGAGATTGTGTGTGGGGCTGAGATTGTGTGTGACTGTCTGTCGTGTTATGTATTTGAGTATATAAATAATATTAATATGCATTATGCATGTCTGTGTAATGGGTATGTAGACACTACTCCCTCTTAAAGTTCACAAGAAAGATTTCAGGGCTTCGTCATTAACTGTATATCGTGTAATTAAACAAAAACTATGACTGAAAATATGAACTGGCAGCGCTGAGCACTTTTTATTGCACAAGTGTCGGCGTGTTGTGGCGTCTGCCCGGTGGTGTAGCGGGCGCGTGAGCATAGTTGCCGATGAAGAGGAGTTTTCAGAGCGGAAGTGTAATAACCATGTGTTCAGGAATTTGGTAATTCACTATATAGTATACAGTGAATTACCAAAATACTGAACACATCTGCTTCCGCATCCGCAGTCGTGAGGATGTCATAATTTGATATCCGCATCCACAGTTTGGTAGAAACTGATATCCGCATCCGCAAAATATGTTCATGACATCCGCATACACATCCGCATCCGCGAATCTCTGAAATCTGACATCCGATCCAACTGTAATGTGTATTACTCGTTTACACTACTTGCTGTCGTGTACCTGACACTGTAAGGACTGTGTTGTACGCAGGCTACTTTACAATACCGCCTCACCTTCGCTGCCGTTAATGTCGGTGTTTTCAGAGCTAGCTGTAAAAAGAAGAAAAGGTTTGGATAATGTACCTTTGCACGAATTCCTAAGGTTTCACTACAAAATATACAATACGTTTGTCTCATAAGGTCAATGATCTTTCTCTACCGTGTCAGTCATGCATTCCCTGACGTCGCTGAACTTGTCAGAATCAAATAATACTGATTCTGCCTCCGTAGAGCGATTCTCGTCATTATGCAAATTATGCGTGACCGATCTTCTCGCAATTGCGATTGCAACTGACGGCCTAGTGACGGGCACGGAAAAGCATCGGCGTTCGGCAGTGTTGTCATCGAAACAAAATTCAGACCCGCTAGATTCACCCCCCTAAGAATCTCTATATTAGGCTGACACGAACGCTGTGCCGCACACACTGAATGGGTTAACCCATTCAGTTAACCTTAAGCTGCGGCGTTCCTCTTGCGTGATTTAGCGATGAACTGCGGAGTCCCTCATTGATGCATGTGGCTACAAATTGGCAGAGGTGGGCACTACCGCGGACCGCACTAAAAAATCCTGCGGTACTTTTTGCGGTACTTAGAAAACTATCGAAGATATTTGCAGCGTGGCATGCTCACAGATTTTTTTTTTTTTTTTTTTTACAGTGAATCGGACTCAATCAATCAATCGGTATCAGTCATCAGAATCAGTGATTCAATCATTCTGACTTTTCAGTTACTGTTCAAAATTAAATACTAAATGAATAACTCAGCGTAAATCTGTTCATCACTCAACCCAAGGCGGTGCGCCATGACTGCCTCTGACAATGACTGTACATGACAGTGTACAACTGTACAAGCAAGCGCTAACATGATCGCCGCTCAATCTCATGTCCCGTACAAATTTTTCTTTGATGCATAACATAGACCATAGTACATACTACATCTGTTTTTTAACTTCATTGTAACTTCTCTGTTTTATCAGTCTCTCTCTCTCTCTCTCTCTCTCTCTCTCTCTCTCTCTCTCTCTCTCTCTCTCTCTCTCTCTCTCTCTTTTCAATGTAGCCAAGATCAATATTGTTTGATTATAATAATAATAATAATAATAATAATAATAATAATAATAATAATAATAATTTATTATTATTATCATAATTATTATAATTACTATTATTATAATTATCTCCTCGTTGAAATTTCCACGTGGTTTCTTCGCTGAGGCCTGAGACGCCAGTGTATAGAGCTTTCCCACGGTGTGTTTTGTCTTAATATGTTGGACAGTTTGAATAATGTTTCACTGTTCCCGTCATGACTTTCCACATTAGTAATCTGTCGTTTTCGCTCAAACGCCGGAGAATATTATTCCTCCCCTTCCTCCCCTCCTCCCCTTCCCCTTCACTCCCCCAAATCCTCCCTACCATTCCTCCCTGGCTAGTGCTTACCTGTCGCACCGCCCTTCCTTCCTTCCTTCCTTCCCACCCCCCACTTCCTCCTCCCTCACATGACGCTGATCTCCTCCTCCTCCTTCCCTGTCCCCTCCCTCCTCCCTCGGAAAGTTGCATTCCCTTCCATCCCCCTCCTCCCCGTCCCGTCCTCTACTCCCTTGTCCCCCCCTTCCTCTTCCCTTACCTCCCTCTCTCCTCCTCCTCCTCCTCCTCCTCCTCCCCCCTAGCTTGCAGGCGTAGACGGAAGACCATCCTTCCAGCCGTCTCCTGTGAAGACGGATCACACTTCAACGGATCAAGGCTCAACACCAAGGTTAAAATAAAACTGGTGGGTGGCAGCATTGTTAGAGAGCAACTGACTGAGTTCTGTGGACGAAGTATCAAGAACAGAAGACGCTACTGTATTCCTGGTGCAAAACTACAAGATATAGAAGAAGCAGTAGACCTCGTCTCAGACCGCACGGAACAGGACACACTCTTTGTTTTGCACGCTGGCACGAACAACGTTCAAACAATGCCCACGGAGGAAATTATAGCTGACTACCGACGAGTAATCCGCCGCTTCAAGGAAAAGTCACGCCACATCATTTTCTCCGGGATTCTTCCGAGAATCAACGCCTTCACAGGCTTCCACAGAAAAGCGTCGAACATCAACAACAAATTGAAGCACCTCTGCCAGGACGAGGAAGTTTCGTTCACAAGTCAGTGGGATCATTTCTATGATATCCCCGACCTTTTCCGTCCTGACGGTCTTCACCTCAATGCGATTGGCTCAGCACGGCTTGGTAGGTTGCTGAACGAGGAGGTACTTTTGTACTCAAAAAACTCCGAGCGCGGGAGGGGCACCAAAGTATCGTAAACAACCAACCAGTAGGGACCGCTCATTACACATCAAGGCCCCCAACAGAAAACACAAGCAGACACCAGACTACTGTGCCTCGAAGCGTTGAAGTCAAGAAGGACATTTCTGTCCTATACACCAACGCGCGGAGCTTAATACCCAAACGAGATGAGTTACTTGCCTATGTTGACGTAGAAAGTCCGGACGTGATTGCCATCACCGAAACGTGGGCCACCTCTGACCACCTAATGACCGAATTCTCAATTCCGGGATACGAGAGCTTCTACAAAAACAGACTTCACAAGAAAGGAGGAGGTGTTATCTGTTACGTCAAGAACAAATACCCTGCCGTGGAAGTAACCAAAGGAGACTCAGAGAAATATGACACTGTATATGTTGAACTAGAGACTAGCAAGCACAACAAAATAACGATTGGAACCGTTTACAGACCTCCAAAGCAACAAGCAGCGGACGACGAAGCGCTGTACGAGGAAATTCACACCATAACACAAAACAAACAGTCAGTCATTATCGGGGACTTTAACTGTTCCAACATTGACTGGACCACGATGATTGGAGATCGGGAGGGTAACAGATTGCTCGAAATGTTAGAGGGCACTTTTCTTACTCAGATTGTTACCCAACCGACGAGGGAAAATAACTTATTAGACCTAGTACTCGTGAGTGATTCAGATCTCACACGTGAATGTCAAGTCGGCGAAAAACTGGATGGTTGCGACCATCACCTAATTCGCCTAAAGATCAGAACAGACCATGAACTCACCGAAAACACGTCCAAGATTCCAGACTACAATAAAGCCAATTTTAACTTCGCTCGTGAGCTGCTAACCCAGACAACTCGGGAACCCATGAACCTCACTCCGGTGGACGGCACGTGGAACGGCTTTAAGAACAAACTCCTGGAGGTAGAGAGAACGACTGTTCCCATGAAGACAAGGAGAACAAATAATGCCACAAGCACACCATGGATGACTACCCAAGTTCGACGGGCGATTAATTTGAATAAGAGAAAATACATCTTGCTAAAGGAAAACAGCACTGACGAGGCACACGAACAGTACCATCAAAGCCTCAGAGCTTGCAGAACACTCATTCGCCAGCGTAAACGCGACTATGGAAAGCAAATTGCACGCGTAGCCAAGTCCAACCCGAAAAAGTTCATCACCTATATAAGAACCAAAAAGAAGACAAAGAGCAATATCGGTCCCCTAAAAGATGAAAGTGACCCACTAACACAGGACAGTAGACAAATGGTCGAAATCCTAAACAGGAACTTCGCGTCTGTGTTCACCGTCGAGAATACCCAGTCCGTACCCGAGAGCCCTTCCCCACCGATGGGAATCACTCCCCTAGAAATTGGCACAATCGACGAACGGGATGTGAAAAAGTACCTAGATAAACTCGAGACAAACAAGTCTACCGGACCTGACGACTTGTCACCCAGGCTGCTCAAGGAACTCAAGCAGCAAATCCTCAAGCCACTCACCGCCATCTACAATCTGTCACTACAACAAAACAAAGTCCCGAAAGACTGGAAACAAGCGAACGTAACACCGATCTACAAAAAGGGAGACAAAAGTGTGGCCCTAAACTACAGACCAACCAGCTTGACCTCAGTGGCGGGAAAAATCCTCGAGAAGATCATCAGAGACAAACTCGTTAGGTTCCTTGAAGACAACAACATCATTTCCGATGCTCAGCACGGTTTCAGGAACAAGCGCTCATGCTTAACCAATTTATTGGACTTCTTCCAAGGTATCTATGAAAACTGGGATAATCATATCCCCAGTGATGTTATATACCTGGACTTTCAGAAAGCCTTCGACAAGGTACCGCACGAGCGACTCCTTAAGAAACTGCACTCGGCGGGCATCGGAGCCAATCTGATCGCGTGGATAAGAGATTGGCTCACCGACAGAAAACAACGAGTACTACTCAACGGACAGCCTTCCGATTGGCTTCCAGTCACTAGTGGAGTGCCTCAAGGGTCAGTGCTGGGACCCATCCTCTTTATCATATATATCAATGACCTAGAATCAGGACTGAAATCCACAATATCGAAATTTGCAGATGACACCAAGGTGGATGGAGATGCCCTCACAAAGACCGACTGCGAAATCATTCAGGAAGACCTCAATCACATTATCGAATGGTCGGAAAAATGGCAAATGTCTTTTAATGTTGACAAATGCAAAGTCATGCACATTGGGTCCCAAAATAGTAACCACACATACATCATGAATGGGAGACCTCTGCAAGCGATGCAGGAGGAAAAGGATCTTGGAGTCACTATCAGCAGTGACCTGAAACACGCGAATCACTGTAAAAAAGCATACAACAAGGCCAACATTATGCTCGGGTTCATAGCGAGGAACTTCGAGTGTAAAACACCAGACGTGATGCTATCCTTGTATAATTCCATGGTAAGACCGCACCTCGAGTATGCAGTGCAGTTCTGGTCTCCCAATTACAGAAAGGACATTGCTTTACTGGAAAGGATTCAACGACGCGCCACAAAGATGATTCCAACCGTCAGGGCTCAACCGTACGAGGAACGACTCAAGTGACTCAATCTCTTTACATTGGAGAAAAGACGCCTACGAGGGGATATGATTCAAGTCTTCAAGTATCTAAAAAAGTTCAATAACGTCGATTACTCCAAATTCTTTGAACTGCAAACCAACTCAAGAACTAGAAATAGCGGTTTACCCATTCAGTCGAGTCGATGTAACACAGACATTGGAAGGAGTTTCTTTTCAAACCGAGTCATCCGCCACTGGAACAATCTTCCCTCAGAAGTAGTAATTGCGAATACCATCAACTCCTTCAAATATAGAATCGACCGTCATTTCGCTGCGTCGGGAGTAAACTGATTAACGAGGGGCTTCCATCTGCTCCTCAATATCGTGGTGCTTTCATCTGCTCACCAAGCCCCAAGTGGCGGTCGAGCAGATCAAATCACCCAAGCGGGCGACCTCGTAATGAGCCAATAGGCTTTCTGTTGCCTTCATTTCCATGTTTCCATGTTTCCCTCCCTCCCTCCCAGTTTGTGGCTACCTTCACTGTTACACAAGTTCAGTTCTCAATAACAATTGTTTGTTAATCGCGGTTTCCCGCCAAACACTACAACGTAATACTCACCTTCACCCTCCTATCAGCTTGACCTCAGTGGCGGGAAAAATCCTCGAGAAGATCATCAGAGACAAACTCGTTAGGTTCCTTCAAGACAACAACATCATTTCCGATGCTCAGCACGGTTTCAGGAACAAGCGCTCATGCTTAACCAATTTATTGGACTTCTTCCAAGGTATCTATGAAAACTGGGTTAATCATATCCCCAGTGATGTTATATATCTAGACTTTCAGAAAGCCTTTGACAAAGTGCCACATGAAAGACTCCTCAATAAACTTAAGTCGGCGGGATTAGGCGACGATCTGACAGCGTGGATCAAAGACTGGCTCACTGAAAGAAAACAACGAGTTGTACTCAGCGGACAGGCCTCCGAGTGGCTCCCGGTCACAAGTGGAGTGCCACAGGGGTCAGTGCTGGGACCCATACTTTTCATCATATATATCAACGACCTAGAACTAGGATTAAAATACAATCTTCCAAAATTTGCCGACGACACAAAGGTGGGTGGGAAGGCCCTCACGACGGCAGACTGCGAAATTATCCAGAGAGACCTGGACCAGATCACTCGTTGGTCAGAAAAATGGCAGATGTCCTTCAACACTACCAAATGTAAAGTAATGCATATCGGATCTAGAAACAGCAACCACATATACCACATGGGTGGCGAATCACTACATGTTGTGCAAGAGGAAAGAGACCTCGGGGTCACCATCAGCAGTGACTTGAAACAAACAAAACACTGCAAGTCCGCCTGTAAGAAAGCCAATACAATGCTTGGGTTCATATCGAGGAACTTCGAATACAAGACGCCGGGAGTTATGTTATCCTTGTATAATTCGCTGGTAAGGCCCCACCTGGAATACTCCGTACAATTCTGGTCTCCTAATTACAGGAAAGACATTGAATTACTTGAAAGAGTACAGCGCTGCGCCACGAAGATGATACCATCACTGAGGACGAAACCCTATGAAGAACGACTCGAGCGACTCAACCTCTTCACGTTGGAAAAGAGACGACTGCGGGGAGACATGATACAAGTCTTTAAGTACCTGAACAAGCTCAGCAACGTTGATCACTCCAAACTCTTCACGCTACAAACTAACCTGAGAACAAGAAACAACGGAAAAACAAACCAAGCAAAGCGATGCAATACCGACATCGGCAGGAGTTATTTCTCGAATAGAGTTGTTCGCCACTGGAACAGCCTTCCTGCAGAAGTGGTTAGCGCAGAGACCATCAACTCCTTCAAGAAACGCATTGATCGCCACTTTGCTGCAACGGGTGTGAACTGAACGTTCCCAAGAGTAGGTACACAAGTGCTTTAATCCTTCCCTGCGAGCCACTCCTATGGCAAACGGATTGATTAAATCACTGAACGCAGGCAGCCTAGTAATGAGCCAACAGGCTTTCTGCTGCCTGCTAGTCCATGTTTCCCCCAGTCCTCCTTTATTTTTTTTGTATCTCATAAGTTAATAGTTAGTCAATAGTCATGGACAGCCAGGCTAGGCACTGAAGTATTTTTTTTATATTGACTAGTGATTACCGCTACCGCAGTCCCGCACGGGGAAAGAAAAAAAAATGGGACCGCACTACCGCAACCGCACTACTCCGGAAAAAGTACCGCAACCGCACTGCTGATTTTTCAGTACCGCGCTCACCTCTGCAAATTGGGTGCGTATTAGTACTCTGTGGCATCTCTCATCCCAAGCCCCTCCAACACTCCTACTGCGCACTGCGCAGTGTGCTCGCGCACACT
>NC_066515.1:140000-256783 GCF_024679095.1 Eriocheir sinensis
GAGGTGAGAAAGAAGTTCAAGGACTTCAGGTCTGAGGTCAAGAAGAAGGCAGCCAAGATCAACAAGGAGGAAAAAAAACAACAGGTAAGACACCTAATTGTGATGACTTTACAGCAGTAGCAATGATTTTATTTACAAAGCATGGCAAACTAACAGATGTGTAGGCTAGATGCATTACTCTGCTGTAATTAGCATGCTTAAACTGCTAAGGGAACGTGCCTTTTGTGGGGTGGGGTGGAGAGTGGGGGCACTCGGATGGGCAGAGGAAAAATGGAGGGCACCATATTTACCTTACTGCTATTTGTTAATTGGTATTATTATTACAGAGGTCAGAATAGGATTTTTGTGTTGAAACTACTTTTTTCTGATAGATTTCAATGTGCTTATTATAAATTGGCATTTTTTCCATCGCCCCCCCCCCCCCCCATGCTTTAGGTTACCTACTTAAAGTAAAGTGGGGTGCATACACAGTGGGTGCGGCGCTCATCTCCGTCCCATTAGCCCTTTGAGCCTGTGGTGGGTAAGAACTCGCTACCCCGGGACACAGGGCTGGAATGACATGCGGGATTTCCGCAGTTTATCTTCCCCTGGTTTCCCCAGCTTCCCATTTATCGACCAACCCGATAGGGATGGATGAACAGGTGGGTGGGGCGGCCCGCAGATTCGTAGCCAGGCGTGCTGACCACTGCACCACGGAGGGTTAGGTTAGGTTATTTTAGGTTAGATTAAGTTAGTTTTGGTTAGGTAAGGGGGGTCGGGTTCATTTTTTTCATTTTTTCTCCCGTACTTTAGGCTGTTAGGTTAGGTTATTTTAGGTTGGGTTTGGTTAGGTTTGGTTAGATAGGGAGTGGGGGCAAAAAAATAAACATTGTGATGGAGAAAATGTCAAATTTGTAATAAGCACATCGAAATTTATCAGGAAAAAATAGATTCAACCCCAAAATCCTATTCTGACCACTGCGATAAATTTACCTGTTAGTAAGCCCCCCCTTTATTGATTACAGTATCTTACTCCATACTAGTCACTTCTGCTCTTCCTCCCATACTCTAATTCACCTCTTCAAAATGATTCTTCAACACCTCCCTTATCTCTTCATTTTAACTATACTTCACAAAAGCTAACTGATATATGTGTAAATATTTACCTAGAAAGGAGAAACCTTAATTTACTGTTTACCGTTGATGAGTTTTCAGGCCCCGGCAATTATTAGCTTGAACTCTTTAATTTACCTGCCACTGATAGTCTGTATTGGAGGAGTTGTTTAAAGTGCAATGGCACATGTGATGAATTATTCCAATGTTTAATAAAGTTGTTTCATCCTTGAAGGTGGTGGCTCATTGGATGTTAGTGACCAGCTGAAAACCACCGAAGAGGCGATGCTGTCTCTCCTTGAGCTTGAGGCCATCGAGGGACTCGCTAATATTGAGGATAGCGAAGAATCGTCATCAATGGGTATGGCAAGCCTCCAAAGAGTTATTGATGTACAAAATAAGACACAAGAGGTGCTGGATAGACACCTTACAAGAATAGGTGAACTACTAGAAGTAATAGTCCAAGGCTTGACAGGCTAGAAACTGCTATCCTGGGGCACAGCCAGTGTGACATCCAGGATACTACAGTTTACCTTCACCATGTTTCTATTTATTGTTGCACTTCATTAAAGTCTATTTCCGTCTGAGGTTGTTATATCGATTATTTATCTGGCAACAGTGCATCTTGTCATCTGAGAGACCTTTCTCGCAGATGACAAGGACTGATGTAAAAGATGTGGCTGGGCTTGTACTGTACTGGGTGGGGTGCAGACCTTGGCTTCAATGCCTGGGTGGGATGCAGACCTTGGGTTCAGTGCCTGGGTGGGGTGCAGACCTTGGCTTCAGTGCCTGGGTGGGATACAGACCTTGGCTTCAGTGCCTGGGTGGGATGCAGACCTTGGCTTCAGTGCCTGGGTGGGATGCAGACCTTGGCTTCAGTGCCTGGGTGGGATGCAGACCTTGGCTTCAGTGCCTGGGTGGGATGCAGACCTTGGCTTCAGTGCCTGGGTGGGATACAGACCTTGGCTTCAGTGCCTTGGTGGGATGCAGACTTTGGCTTCAGTGCCTGGGTGGGATGCAGACCTTGGCTTCAGTGCCTGAGTGGGATGCAGACCTTGGCTTCAGTGCCTGGGTGGGATGCAGACCTTGGCTTCAGTGCCTGGGTGGGATACTGACCTTGGCTTCAGTGCCTGGGTGGGATGCAGACCTTGGCTTCAATGCCTGGGTGGGATGCAGACCTTGGCTTCAGTGTATGGGTGGGGTGCAGACCTTGGCTTCAGTGCTTGGGTGGGATGCAGACCTTGGCTTCAATGCCTGGGTGGGATGCAGACCTTGGCTTCAATGCCTGGGTGGAATGCAGACCTTGACTTCAATGCCTGGGTGGGATACAGACCTTGGCTTCAATGCCTGGGTGGGATACAGACCTTGGCTTCAGTGCCTGGGTGGGATACAGACCTTGGCTTCAATGCCTGGGTGGGATGTAGACCTTGGCTTATAATTCACAATGTAATCTGCGAGAAAGGTCTCGGAGATGACAGGGTCTTCGCTCTAATTTTCATTCTGTGGAACATCATCTCTCCTCCTCTAAACCTCACCTTCTCTTCCTTACCGAAACACAGGTTTCTGAGGCTACTGACAGCAATCTCTACTCTGTTCCCTCCTACTATCTCTATCCTAAATTTCAATCCAAAGCTGGATGTTGCGCCTACGTGCGCAACGACATCACTTGCTCTCGTGCCCACGACCTTGACTCTTCTGAATTTTCCACCATCTGGTTAAGACTTCACTGTCATTCTATTACTAAATACATCTGTGCTGTTTATCTCTCACCTAACTCTACCAACTATGTAAAATTCTTTGACTATTTGAATTCTAAAGTGGAGCACATCTTGACCCACTCTCCCTTCGCTGAAATCTCCATCCTAGGAGATTTCAATGTTCACCACCAGCTTTGGCTTTCATCCTCTTTCACTGACCATCCTGGTGAACAAGCCTACAACTTTGCTATCCTCAACGACCTAGAACAGTTGGTCCAGCACCCTACACGTATTCCTGACCGTCTTGGAGATCGGCCCAACATTCTAGACCTCTTCCTTACCTCAAACCCTTCTGCTTATTCTGTCAAACTGTTCTCTCCGTTGGGCTCCTCCGATCACAATCTTATTTCTGCATCCTGTCCTATCGCTCCTGTACACCCTCTGGACCCACCGAAGAGGCGATGCTTCTGGCATTTTGCTTCAGCACGGTGGGACGACCTGAGGATGTACTTTTCCATTCCCGTGGAATGATTATTGCTTCCAGGATAGAGACCCCTCTGTGTGTGCTCAGCGCATCACAGAGGTGATTGTCTCTGGAATGGAGGCATACATTCCTCGTTCTTTCTCTACTCCTCACGCTAAAAAGCCTTGGTTTAATCACGCTTGTTCTCGTGCTGTCAATGATAGAGAGGTAGCTCACAAAAGATACCAGAGCCTTCAAACTAATGCTAATTATGAACTTTACATTTCTGCCCGAAATCGTGCCAAATCTATTCTCCGACTAACCAAGAATTCTTTCATTAATAGAAAATGTCAAAACCTTGCTTTCTCTAACTCTTCCCGTGACTTCTGGCATCTAGCCAAAAACATCTCCTCCAACTTCACTTCTTCATCTTTCCCTCCACTCCTCAGTCCTGACGGCAACACTGCCGTCTCATCTATCTCTAAGGCTGAACTCTTCTCTCAAACTTTTTCTACAAAACTCCACTCTGGACGATTCTGGGCATATTCCTCCTACTCATCCCCCCTCTGACTCCTTTATGCCTGTTATAAAGATTCTTCAAAATGATGTTTTCTATGCCCTCTCTGGCCTCAATCCTCAGAAGGCTTATGGACCTGATGGAGTGCCTCCTATTGTCCTTAAAAACTGTGCTTCGTGCTGTCACCCTGCCTGGTCAAACTCTTTCGCCTCTGCCTGTCAACATCTACCTTTCCTTCTTGCTGGAAGTATGCCTTCATACAGCCTGTACCTAAGAAGGGTGACCGCTCCAATCCCTCAAACTACCGTCCTATTGATTTACTTTCTTGTCTATCTAAAGCTTTTGAATCAATCCTTAACCGGAAGATTCAAAAGCACCTTTCCACTTCTGACCTTCTATCTGATCGCCAGTATGGGTTCCGCAAGGGGCGTTCTACTGGTGATCTCCTAGCCTTCTTAACTGACTCTTGGTCATCCACTCTTAGCCGTTTCGGTGAAACTTTTGCTATTGCGCTGGACATATCAAAAGCTTTTGATAGGGTCTGGCACAAATCTTTGCTTTCTAAACTACCCTCCTACGGTTTCTATCCTTCTCTCTGTACCTTTATCTCCAGTTTCCTTTCTGACCGTTCTATTTCTGCCGTGGTAGACGGTCACTGTTCTTCCCCTAAATCTATTAACAGTGGTGTCCCACAGGGTTCTGTCCTATCTCCCACTCTTTTTCTGTTGTTCATTGATGATCTTCTTTCCAAAACGAACTGTCCTATCCATTCCTACGCCGATGATTCCACTCTGCATTATTCAACTTCTTTTAATAGAAGACCCACCCTTCAGGAACTTAACGACTCAAGGCTGGAGGCTGCAGAACGCTTAGCCTCAGACCTTACTATTATTTCCGATTGGGGCAAGAAGAACCTGGTGTCCTTCAACGCCTCAAAACACAGTTTCTCCACCTATCCACTCGACACAATCTTCCAAACAACTATCCCCTATTCTTTGACAACACCCAGCTATCACCTTCCTCAACACTAAACATCCTCGGTCTATCCTTAACTCAAAATCTCAACTGGAAACTTCATATCTCATCTCTTACTAAATCAGCTTCCTCGAGGCTGGGCGTTCTGTACCGTCTCCGCCAGTTCTTCTCCCTGGCACAGTTGCTGTCCATATACAGGGGCCTTGTCCGCCCTCGTATGGAGTATGCATCTCATGTGTGGGGGCTCCCTCACAGCTCTTCTGGACAGAGTGGAGGCAAAGGCTCTTCGTCTCATCAGCTCTCCTCCTCATACTGATAGTCTTCTACCTCTTAAATTCCGCCGCAATGTTGCCTCTCTTTCTATCTTCTATCGATATTTCCACGCTGACTGCTCTTCTGAACTTGCTAACTGCATGCCTCCCCTCCTCCTGCGGCCCCGCTGCACTCGACTTTCTACTCATGCTCATCCCTATACTGTCCAAACCCCTTATGCAAGAGTTAACCAGCATCTTCACTCTTTCATCCTTCACGCTGGTAAACTCTGGAACAATCTTCCTTCATCTGTATTTCCTCCTGCCTACGACTTGAACTCTTTCAAGAGGAGGGTATCAGGACACCTCTCCTCCCGAAACTGACCTATCTTTCGGCCACCTTTAGATTCTTTTTAGGAGCAGCGAGTAGCGGGCTTTTTTTTTTTTATTAATGTTTACTTTTTTGTGCCCTTGAGCTGTCTCCTTTGCTGTAAAAAAAAAAAAAAAAAAAGTATACAGTGTAGTAACCTCAGATGGATAGAAATACAAAGGAACACAAAGGAATACAAAGGAAGTACAGACAGCAACAGCTCTGTTGGGCCCAACGAGGTTGCCCGTGCAACCACACACTACAACTACACTGTGAGTCAGAGTAAGTCTAGTAAAGGCGAAGGATTTGCTTTGTGACCTTTCTTATTAATGTCAGTAGCTATTTTAGATCTTAAAAGTGCAATATGTAGTCTCATAATGCTGTGATAAGGTAAAGGTAAGGTGGCGGGCATACGCAGCGACTGCATGTGGCTGCCGCACTCTTCTTCGTCCCATTAGTTTTGTTACTTTTCTTATTTTAAGTCCGTATTTTAGATCTCAAAAGTGGAATATGTAGTCTCATAATGCTGTGATAAGGTAAAGGTAACGTGGGGGCTTACGCAGTGACAGCGTGGCTGCAGCACTCATATTCGTCCCACTGCACCACAGAGGCGCTGCTCTGCTGTGATACAGTAAATTTATTTATGATAAAAATGAATGTGATCTATATAAAAGCTTAAGAGTTTAAATGCTATAGTTGAAAGTTCATTTTCTTGTTACTGTACTGATAATTATTTTTAGGGGAGAAATATTTTTTTTTTAAATCTGTACATATAGCACTAAAATGTAACAAAATATCAAAACAGTGTTCAGGATCTATTATTAAATGAGATCATAGTTATGTAACCTGCTATGAAACATAAAAGTACAAATAGAATGACCTCTTCAAATGAGATATTTATTTCAACTTAAAGATATACCTATGAGTAAGTCCCATGAAAGGAAAAAGATTACCCTGAGCAGTAATTAACGTGATATAAGTTGTCACTGAACTGTCTACATTTAGGTGAAGAAGCCCTCAACTATTTCCCTCCTCACATCTCGCCCTGTGGGGTTGTGATCACCGTGTATGATGTTGTAGTGGATCCGTGGTCCGCCTAACTCACTGTTAGGAACCCAGCATCCGGCATACCTTCGATCAGCCAGCAAAAGTAGGACGAATAATACAATTCAAGTAGGCCAGGATCCAAATTTATAAAAAAAATTAAAAAATCTAAATATTAGCTCACAAAAACTAAACACCAGACAGAACCGCTAGCCCACAGAAGGGGCCCTGGGCCTCAATCCAGACAGTGTCACACCGTTACACCACTGACTGGAAGGCACCTAGCTGTGGGACGGGGGTCCAGAGGGCCGGCTCACCGGCCGGCACCGACAAAGGCAGAGCGGTGGGGTCACGCCGCCAGTGCCCACAAGGTGCAAGATGGGCGTGAAGAATGTCCTGTCTAGACAGTAGCAATCCTGCTACGCTCCCAGGACACATGTATATATTTACACATTTATGTGAGTGTGTTTTTCTCTCTCTCTGTATTCCTGTCTTCTGTCCTCTTGTCTCTTGTCTCCCTCCCGCCTCAACCACTAGAGTTTAATCCAGGAAGCAGCAGGGCACAGCAGGACAGGGCATGGGCACGGCAGAGTAAACCAGACACAGAGGGTAGGACCCATGGGGCACCATATAACACCAGAATTGTCACTCTCCTCCCACATATGTCACTATTGTTTTGTAGCTTAAGTCAGGTACTGTTAATATATTGTAACCTTCCTGTAACCTCACCCAGGCGCCCGAAAACCCCGTCAGCGTCCCCAGGAGACTCACCGCTCCTTGTGGCTGGCGTCCAACGTCTGGATGGGCTACTCACGTTACTTCCGGGTCCTTGGTCCCCTGAGGTGCGACTCCCAGGCGTGTGTGCCACCCTGTGTTCCCTCCGAGAGCGACAGCGTGCGTGAAATCCAGCCTCTGGCTACCAGTGCACTTTACTGTGGAGAAAGCAAACCCCTTCCACTTCAGCGGGCTCAGAGAAACACAATCCGCCGGTTTAACGTGGTTTATTTCCTTTGTCACAGTTCCCACACTGTTCCACCGGGGTCCGGCCACTTGTTGACCGTCGAAACCCTCTAATAAAGTCCACAAGTCTCCAAGGGGGTCCGTGCACCGCCACGCTACGAGCCTCAGGTCCCGACCGAGGTTCGAATCCAACTGCCTGCCGGCGTCCCCCAAGGCCCTCGTGCGCGCCCCAATCACAGGCCTTCCCGCTCGGTGACGTCACTTCCTGGCGGGATCCTCAGGCAGCCGTAACATCACCCCCTCATGTGAAAAGATGGAGCGTCCTCGCTCCCCAAAAAAAGAAAACACACATCCAGCCCAAATAAAGTAAACTCAACTAAACATGTGCTCAGTCACAAACAAAGTCATCCATCCAACCGGGGAGACGCCGCTCCCTCCTGGGCCTCCTTACCTCCGGCCCAAGATTACCTCCTGCAGATGGGGCATCTGCAGGAGGTAATCGGTCTAGGGGACACACCTCGCCCGCGTCCTCCTCCAACACCATGGGCTCCGGTTCCCTCGAGTCCAGGTCCTCCTCATCCTCCGTCACCAGGGGCTCCTCGACCCCCAGCCCCAGGTCCGCTTCCTCCTCCTCCTCGCTGCCCGCCAGCGACGCTTCCTCCTCCCAGGAGAAGTCCCCGGGACCGTAGTACCGCCAGAGCCGGTCCGCATGCACCACCATGGCACGCCTGTGAGGCCCCTGGCGTATGCGGAATGTGACGTCAGAAAGGACCCGTTCCACGTCGTAGGGCCCCTCCCAGGGGCTCTGGAGCTTGGGGGACAACCCTTTCTTCCTCCGAGGGTTGTGCAACCACACTTTGTCCCCCTCCTTGAAAGGTGGTGACTTGGCCCGCCGATTGTACTGGTCTTTCATCGTCTCGCCCGACACCTTCAGGTTAGCCCTCACCTGATGGTGTACTTGCTGGAGACGGTCCTGGAGGGCGATAGCGTAGGGGGTGACTGTAGTGAGCATCTCCTCGTCCGGCGGCCTGCCAGTCACCAGATCCACTGGCAGCCGGAACTCCCGTCCACACATCAGCCGCGCGGGCGTGTACCCAGTCATCTCGTGTTCGGCCGAGCGGTAAGCCATCAGTACCAGGGGGATTTTCAAGTCCCAATCCTCCTGTCCCTCCTGGCAATACTTTGCCAACTCCTGACCTAGGGTGCGGTTGTAGCGTTCCACCATGCCATCTGACTGAGGCCGTAGGGGCGTGGTACGAGTCTTTTTAATGCCCAGCAAGCTACAGCACTCCCGGAACACGGCCGACTCAAACTCCCTCCCTTGGTCGGAGTGCAACTCGTGCGGCACACCAAACCGGGCAAAGAACTCGTCCACCAACACCCCCGCCACTGTGCCCGCCTCATGGTTCGGGAGAGGGAACGCTTCCGGCCACTTAGTAAAATAGTCCATGGCCACGCACACAAAGCGATTCCCCCGAACTGTCTTAGGGAATGGGCCCACAATGTCCACTGCTACCCTCTCCATGGGTGCCCCTACCTGGTACACCTGTAAGGGAGCCACAGTCCTTCTCCCGGGGCCCATCTTGGCACAACACACGTCTAAACTCCTGCACCACTCAGTCGCGTCCTTTCGCATGCCTACCCAGTACACACGCTGCTTTAACCTCCCGAGGGTCTTATGCACACCGAAGTGGCCGCTCGCACTACCACCGTGAGCCTCGCGCACCAGTTCCTTTCTCATTTTCCCAGGAACTATTGTCTGCCAGAAGGCCACACCGCCGCCACTTGTCTCCCACCGCCTCTGCAGCACCCCATCACTCAGGCGTAGCACTGCCCACTGTTGCCACAACGCCTTAGCTGCAGGGCTCAACGGTGCAAAACTTTCCCAAGGCGGTTTTTCCTCGCCTTCTTCCCGCAGTGTCACTATGGGCCCAATGTCCGCGTCCTCCCGCTGGGCCTGTCCGAGGTCCTCTCCCCAACTAGTGTCACTGGCAACCGCGGCAGCCTTCACGCTCACAGGCTCCCCCTCCCGGCGGCTGCAATGTGCACAGTCACTTTCGCAGGGACGGCGACTTAGACTGTCCGCATTACCGTGCAGTTTCCCCGGCCGGTACTCAATGTGGTAGTCGTGCTGTTCAAGCTTGCCAGTCTACCTGGCCAGCTGACCCTCCGGGTTCCTGAGGTTCTTTAACCACCTCAGCTCAGCATGGTCCGTCCTGACCTTGAACTTGGCCCCGTACAAGTACGGACGAAGTGATCTAGAGCCTGAATCACTGCCAACAACTCCTTACGTGTGACGCAATAGTTCCTCTCTGGCGCAGAGAACTTCCGGCTGAAGTAGGAGACAACCCATTCCTGCCCATCCTTTTCCTGGGACAGAACTGCTCCCACGCCCTCAGCACTAGCGTCGCAGTCCAGAATGTACACCTTTGTGGGGTCAGGGTACGGTAACACAGGGGCATTAGCAAGGGCCTCCTTCAACTCCTCAAAAGCCCGTTGACAGTCCTCGCTCCAGTGAAAGCAGGCCCCTTTCCGAGTCAAGTGGTGGAGTGGCGCTGCGGTCTGAGCAAACCCCTTCACGAACCGCCGGTAGTACGTGCACAGTCCGATAAACCCACGAACTTCAGTCACACTACGCGGCACCGGCCACTCCTTTACTGACTCAACTTTACCCGGGTCTGTTTTCACCCCCTCACTAGTCACCATGTGGCCCAGGAACGGCACTTCCTTCCGGAAAAGACAGCACTTCTTAGGACTCAGTTTCACATTAGCCGCCCTGAGCCTGTCCAGCACTGTTTTTAACCTTTCCAGAGCCAGCTTGAACGAGTCCCCGTACACTAGTACATCGTCCAAGTACACCAGGGCGCTTTTCCAGAGCAACCCTTCCAGCACACGCTCCATCAAACGCTCAAACGTTGCCGGGGCATTCACTAGTCCGAAACTCATTACCTTGAACTGGTACAGTCCCTGCCCAGACGAGAAGGCCGTCTTCTCTCTGTCCTCCTCCGCTACCTCAACCTGGTGGTAGCCGGACTTCAGATCCAAGGTCGAGAACCACTGTGCCCCCGTGAGCGCATCCAGAGTGTCATCCACTCTCGGGAGAGGGTAAGAGTCCTTTGTCGTCACCGCGTTAAGGCCCCGATAGTCCACGCAACACCTGGTGGACCCATCCTTCTTCTTAACGAGGACGACAGCTGCACTCCATGGGCTGCACGACTTTTCAATAACCCCTTGTGCGAGCAGCTCCTCCACGGCTTTTTCCACCTCCAGCCGTCGTGCAGGCGCAATCCTCCGGGGCGGCAACTTGACAGGGCGACTGTCTCCTGTGTGGATGTGGTGTTTTACCAGACTGGTCCGGCCCAGGTCATGGTCTCCCTTCGAGAACACATCCGCATACTGAGTCAGCACTTTTCCCACCTCGTCCACCTGTTCTCCGGACAGGCATACCGAGCTCCTCTGCAATAGATCCTGCAGATGAGGTGGAACCCCAGTGCTACTCTCCTGCGTGCCCTCGACCAGACCTACCGGGTCCATAGTCGTCTGTACACCTTCACACCCGTCCGGAACTAGACTCTCCTTCTCCTTCCCTAGTCGGCAGCGGTGGCTGGCTTCGGGGGGTGACGCAGCATGGGCTCGGTGAGTCTCGACAGAGACAGCACACTCCACTGCGCCTCCGCCGCCTTCCCTTAACGGCACCACGTTGCCTCCGACCGCCATGGTCATATCCCCGAAATCCAGCACCGCCCTGTTCCGCTGGAGATAGTCTAGTCCCAGCAAGTTCTCCCCGACGTCAGCCACGAAGACAGGAAGACACTCCTCCGTGCCGCCCACAGTAACCCTGGCATCCACTGGCCCCCTGAGCTGTGTGCAGTGTCCCGTAATCCCACACAGCTGCTGCCTGGCCACCGGGGGCTGTCCGGTTGCCAGCATGCCGTCCTGCACGAACGTGCGCTCGGCGCCCGAGTCCACCGTCAGGTAGCAAGAATTCCCATCCACTTGCCCACCCACCTGAACGGTCCGGGCGCCCTCAGCGCGGCAACTTAGGCGGATTGGGGCTTCTTCTCCTCCGACTGGCGCTTGCCCCCCTCCGCCAGCCCGTCCCGGTTTCCCGCGGCCTCCTTTACAGTCTGTGGCGGGGACCAGGGTACACTCTGAAGTCCGGTGACCCTTGCCACAGTTGTAACAGCAAGGCCAGCCTTACTGCTGCTCTTGCTCCCCGGGCAGTACTTCCTGGAGTGTGCCTGCTGCCCGCACGAGAAACAGTTCCCCTTGAACTCACCTGGGGGTGGTGAAGGACTGGAGGACGACTTCCCCACGCTCCCCTTCTTCGCCTTCACCTTGTAAGGGCTATGGTTCCCGCTGGCTTTCTCCCTTGCTGTCCTGAGAAACGACTCCAGCTCCAAGCCCCTGGCCAAAGCCTCCTGAAGGTCCTTGGGGTGTGCCTGCTGCACATAAATCCTCAGTTGTTGATTATCGATAGCGTCAACAAACTGATCCCGCAGGAGGATGGTGATCAGCTCCTCACCTGCCCCTGGGTACGCACGGCGCACCAGCACCTCCAAGTCTTGCGCCAATCGTGTCAGGGTTTCCCCCGGGCCCCTTGTCCGAGCCCGAAACCTGGTCCTGAACACCTCAAACTGGTGCTGATGCCCGTACCTCCGCTCCAGAGCAGCTGTCACCTCTCTGTAGGAGCTCCGTTGGGCGGCCGGCAGCTGGTTCAGAACCTCGAGCGCCGCTCCCTTGAGCGCGCACACCAGCTGCAGGGCCATTTCCTCCCGACTCCACTGACGGGCGCTCGCCAGGAGTTCGAATTGTGTCTTATATGCCTCCCAAGAGACACTCCCATCGAACTCCTGTGGCCGGCGCCTTGTCCCGTCCCGGAGCCGTCGTGTCGTGGAGCTGGTGCACGAGTGGCAGGACTTTACCGAGCCTGGCGGGGAAGGAGGAGGCGATAACATGTTAGCCGGAGTGCCCAGAGGTTGAAACACGGGTGCCGCGGGCGAGTCTTGCCGGAACCAGGGGACGAAACCCGCTCCCGTCATCACTAATGTCACTTCCCCCCTCATCCCCACTGCGCTGCTCGTGTACCCTGAGCGGCATGTTTCCCTGAGGGGCGACAAAGCCTTGGCTAGCACCCATAGCCTCGTCAACATACTTCCTTAACTCTCTGGCAACCCCTTCCACTTCAGCCTTAACCTCGGCCTTAGTAAACACCTCCTCAAGCACCTCTTCCTTCACCTCCTTTTTAACACGGTTACACTCCTCCGCTAGGTGTGCCCTGAGCTCTTTAAATACCCGCTCGGCACTCCCCGCCACCTCCTCCCGTACACTTGCCAGGCTTTCAGTCACTTCACGGCGCTGAGCGTCAAAACCTTCAGTCATGTCTTCCCTCATGCCCGTCATGTCTTCCCTCATGCCCGTCACAGCCCCCACCTGGGCACTGAGGGCGGCCAGCAGGTCCTCCAGGGTAACTTCCTTCCCTGCCATGACTTAGAACACACCACACACAGTCCGTAACAGTCCTAAGCCCGCCCGCTGGGAGGTAAACAACAGCTGATCCTCTTCCCGCCTTCCGGTCAGCTGACTCCCCCACGCGGCGTCCACGCAGCAAGACCGGACAAGAAAATGGCGACGCGTGCACACAGGGCGTAACCCTCCCACACGCTGCCCGTCGCTCTCACACTGTCCCAACACTCCCCGTAGCACCACACGCAACTCCAGCGGCACCCTCAGACAGACCAACAATAATCCCGAACCTGACACCACTGTAACCTTCCTGTAACCTCACCCAGGCGCCCGAAAACCCCGTCAGCGTCCCCAGGAGACTCACCGCTCCTTGTGGCTGGCGTCCAACGTCTGGATGGGATACTCAAGTTACTTCCGGGTCCTTGGTCCCCTGAGGTGCGACTCCCAGGCGTGTGTGCCACCTTGTGTTCCCTCCGAGAGCGACAGCGTGCGTGAAATCCAGCCTCTGGCTACCTGTGCACTTTACTGTGGAGAAAGCAAACCCCTTCCACTTCAGCGGGCTCAGAGAAACACAATCCGCCGGTTTAACGTGGTTTATTTCCTTTGTCACAGTTCCCACACTGTTCCACCGGGGTCCGGCCACTTGTTGACCGTCGAAACCCTCTAATAAAGTCCACAAGTCTCCAAGGGGGTCCGTGCACCGCCACGCTACGAGCCTCAGGTCCCGACCGAGGTTCGAATCCAACTGCCTGCCGGCGTCCCCCAAGGCCCTCGTGCGCGCCCCAATCACAGGCCTTCCCGCTCGGTGACGTCACTTCCTGGCGGGATCCTCAGGCAGCCGTAACAATATAGACTGTCTATTGTATCCCTGTCATGATGGTTTCCTGGAAACAAATTAGTAAATGTGACACTGACATTTGACACTGATGCTTGACATTGACAAGATGGTGAAATATGACATGATGACGAGAAGAGACTGGAGCACACACTTTCTACCCCGAGTACTGACAGCAGACTGAAATGCTGCAGTGCTTTGCTACCCTCCTTAGCTGTTTTCTCAACAAGCCACAAAGTTGATATGTACACAACAGTTGCTTTATGGCCCTGCTAATAACATCATCTAACCCACCAAAAATGACACTTGAGCCCAAATGCACCCAACCCTCAGATATATAACAGAAATAACCAGAAAAACACACGATTGTAGAAAGATAAGCAGGTTGCTACTCTTGTACAGAGAAGCATCCCTGTTGGTAGCACTGATTGCAAATGGCGACCCAAACAAAGATGCGTTATTTCTATAAATCCTTCAAATTGAGTACCTGAACAGGTACTAAACCCACTCTCACTATGGTGTTGTATGCCCAGGATGCCCAGAACATCCAATATGTCATAATTACTGCTCTAGGGCATAACAAATAACACATCATGAGTAAGACAAAGCTTTGACCCCATAGTAAATTAGATGATGACTCAGGGACAATAACTAAGAGAATAAGGGCACAAAGTGATGGAATAGCAAGATAACCCATGCAGTAACCTCACCAAGATGTCCAACCAATGCAACAGGAAAGTACATACAGACGTCAGTAGTCTATACCAAAGTGGAATGAACCATACACAATTATCATACAGCCCCAAAGTCACCAGTAAGACACAACAATGTCATTGTCATTATTCATATCATCATCATTCCGAACTGGTGCGATCATCGGAATTCTTCTTCGTATGCACCTATTGTGGAGCCACATGCACGTAGCAGCTATTTTAGCACACTTCTTGGGGTCGTACAGCAGCGATCCACCTGAACGGTGAAGGCAGCGAAAGCGAGACTTTAGGACACCAAAGGTTTGTTCAATGATGACCCTTGTAGTTTTGTGGCTCCTGTTGTACTGCCGCTCGCCTTCAGTCATGGGGTCATGGAAGGGTGTCAGCAGGTATGGTTCCAGGGGATATCCACTGTCTCCTAACAGATGAAAAGCTCTTAAGGTCCCAGCCTCAAATCTGTCTCTTAAGGGCAATTTCTCCAAATGAAGGCATCGTTTGTGGCCCCAGGATATTGACACTGAAGCTGGTAATCAGTATCTCAGCATTGCAAATGACTTGCACATTCAGAGAATGGAAACTTTTTCTATTTACATAAATATGTTCATGTTCAACAGGTGCCTTAATAGATATGTGCGTGCAGTCTATGGCACCAATTACTTTGGCGAAACCACTTATGAGGCTAAATGCTGCAGCTATTCTGTTCACATCATAGATATTGGTTGGCATTTTAACTCTCGCACACCGTAAGTTTCCAATAAGTTTATGTTCCACTCATCATGCATTTCTCAGGTCCGACCGGCCTTTTATTGCCGCCGCGATTCTCCACATTCCCGGACGTATCTTACCCTCACAGATATATCGTACCCCAATAAATTTGGTATCAATGGCTTCATAAAAACTTGTACTAAAACATGCGCAAATACAAATAGAGGAAAATATATATATAAACAATACAAACTTGTTTCAAGTCTCCGTATAGAGTATTGTAGACAATAAATCCTAAGTCCCAACTGTTCCCCACTCGCTAGCTCGAAATTTTGTGGGCCAATTTTTTTAGCCGAATATATGTTTCGAAGCGAAATTTAGTGAGGATTCTTATGGTACCCTCAAAATCTTCATACGCCTATTAGTTTCCGAGTTACACAGAGAAAGCTTTATTTTTTCCTCTCCCGTCAGAGTAGGCTAACAACTAAAAATCGCTCTAAGTTCCTCATCTACGCTCCTTAGAAAGGTTGCCATATGTTACCATTAAGAAACTTATCCCAACAAATGACGCTCCCAAATATGACGCACTTTCACTGAAAACTTAATTTTTAATATTTGTATTACTTTTATGGAGCGTTTCGCGTCATCTTGCGCCAGGACCTCTTACCATTTGATGACGCTAATCACGTCATCGTGCGCGAGAGGGTTAATTTCCATTTTAGCCTTCTCACTAGAAATTATTCGACTCTCACTTGGTTGAGTGAGTCCTGTGCTTTTTTTTTTTTTTTTTTTTTTACAGCTAAGGAGACAGTTTAAGGGCGTAAAGAAAAATATGAAAAAGCCCGCTACTCACTGCTCCTGAATAGAGGTCAAAGGAGTGGCCAGAAAGAGAGGTCAATTTCGGGAGGAGAGGTGTCCTGATACCCTCCTCTTGAAAGAGTTCAAGTCGTAGGCAGGAGGAAATACAGATGAAGGAAGATTGTTCCAGAGTTTACAAGGGTGAGGGATGAAAGAGTGAAGATGTTGGTTGACTCTTGCATAAGGGGTTTGGACAGTATAGGGATGAGCATGAGTAGAAAGTCGTGTGCAGCGGGGTCGCAGGAGGGGGGGAGGCATGCAGTTAGCAAGTTCAGAAGAGCAGTCAGCATGAAAATATCGATAGAAGATAGAAAGAGAGGCAACATGGCGGCGGAATTTAAGAGGTAGAAGACTAACAGTATGAGGAGGAGAGCTGATGAGACAAAGAGCCTTTGACTCCACTCTGTCAAGGAGAGCTGTGTGAGTGGAGCCCCCCCACACATGAGATGCATACTCCATACGAGGGCGGACAAGGCTCCTGTAAATGGATAGCAACTGTGCAGGGGAGAAGAACTGGCCGAGACGGTACAGAACGCCCAGCCTCGAGGAAGCTGATTTAGTAAGAGATGAGATATGAAGTTTCCAGTTGAGATTTTGAGTTAAGGATAGACCGAGGATGTTTAGTGTCGAAGAAGGTGATAGCTAGCTGAGTGTTGTCAAAGAATAGGGGATAGTTGTTTGGAAGATTGTGTCGAGTGGATACGTGGAGAAACTGTGTTTTTGAGTGTTGAAGGACACCAGGTTCCTCTTGCCCCAATCGGAAATAATAGCAAGGTCTGAGGCTATGCGTTCTGTTGCCTCCAGCCTTGAATCGTTAAGTTCCTGTAGGGTGGGTCTTCTATTAAAAGAAGTTGAGTAATGCAGAGTGGAGTCATCGGCGCAAGAATGGATAGGACAGTTCGTTTTGGGAAGAAAATCATCAATGAACAACAGAAAGAGAGAGGAAGATAGGACAGAATCCTGTGGGACACCACTGTTAATAGATTTAGGGGAAGAACAGTGACCGTCTACCACAGCAGAAATAGAACGGTCAGAAAGGAAACTGGAGATAAAGGTAGAGAGAAGGATATAAACCGTAGGAGGGTAGTTTGGAAAGCAAAGATTTGTGCCAGACCCTATGAAAAGCCTTTGATATGTCCAGCGCAATAGCAAAGGTTTCACCGAAACGGCTAAGAGAGAATGACCAAGAGTCAGTTAGGAAGGCAAGGAGATCACCAGTAGAACGCCCCTTGCGGAACCCATACTGACGATCAGATAGAAGGTAAGAAGTGGAAAGGTGCTTTTGAATCTTCCGGTTAAGGATTGATTCAAAAGTTTTAGATAGACAAGAAAGTAATGCTAAAGAAAGGTAGTTTGAGGGATTGGAACGGTCACCCTTCTTAGGTACAGGCTGTATGAAGGCATAATTCCAGCAGGAAGGAACGGTAGATGTTAACAGGGAGAGGCGAAAGAGTTTGACCAGGCAGGGTGATAGCACGGAGGCACAGTTTTTAAGGACAATAGGAGGTACTCCATCAGGTCCATAAGCCTTCTGACGATTGTGGCCAGAAAGAGCACAGAAAACATCATTTTGAAGAATCTTTATAACAGGCATAAAAGAGTCAGAGGGGGGATGAGTAGAATGAATATGCCCAGAATCGTCCAGAGTGGAGTTTTTAGGAAAAGTTTGAGAGAAGAGTTCAGCCTTAGAGATAGATGAGACGGCAGTGTTGCCGTCAGGACTGAGGAGTGGAGGGAAAGATGAAGTGAAGTTGGAGGAGATGTTTTTGGCTAGATGCCAGAAGTCACGGGAAGAGTTAGAGAAAGCAAGGTTTTGGCATTTTCTATTAATGGAAGAGTTTTTGGTTAGTCGGAGAATAGAGTTGGCACGATTCCGGGCAGAAATGTAAAGTTCATGGTTAGCATTAGTTCGAAGGCTCTGGTACCTTTTGTGAGCTGCCTCTCTATCTTTGACAGCACGAGAACAAACGTGATTAAACCAAGGCTTTTTAGCGTGAGGATTAGAGAAAGTACGTGGACTGTATGCCTCCATTCCAGAGACAATCACCTCTGTGATGTGCTGAGCACACACAGAGGGGTCTCGCTCCTGGAAGCAATAATCATTCCACGGGAAATCGGAAAAGTACATCTTCAGGTCGTCCCACCGAGCTGAAGCAAAATGCCAGAAGCATCGCCTCTTCGGTGGGTCCAGAGGGTGTACAGGAGTGATAGGACAGGATACAAAAATAAGGTTGTGATCGGAGGAGCCCAACGGAGAGAACAGTTTGACGGAGTAAGCAAAAGGGTTTGAGGTAAGGAAAAGGTCTAGAATGCTGGGCCTGTCTCCAAGACGGTCGGGAATACGTGTAGGGTGCTGGACCATCTGCTCTAGATCGTTGAGGATAGCAAAGTTGTAGGCTTGATCACCAGGCTGGTCAGTGAAAGAGGATGAAACCCAAAGCTGGTGGTGAACATTGAAATCTCCTAGGATGGAGATTTCAGCGAAGGGAGAGTGGGTTAAGATGTGCTCCACTTTAGAGTTCAAGTAGTCAAAGAATTTTACATAGTTAGTAGAGTTAGGGGAGAGATAAACATCACAGATGTATTTAGTAATAGAATGACAATGAAATCTTGGCAAGATGGTGGACAATTCTGAAGAATCAAAGTTGTTGGCACGAGAGCAAGTGATGTCGTTGCGCACGTAGGCGCAACATCCAGCTTTGGATTGAAATTTAGGATAGAGATAGTAGGAGGGAACAGAGTAGAGATTGCTGTCAGTAGCCTCAGAAACCTGTGTTTCGGTAAGGAAGAGAAGGTGAGGTTTAGAGGAGGAGAGATGATGTTCCACAGAATGAAAATTAGAGCGAAGACCGCGAATGTTGCAGAAATTGAGAAAAAAAGAGGTTCGAGGAGTTATCAAGACACCTCTCGGGTCGGCAGCCAGAAGGGGAGTCCTCCCTGGGGGAATTTGTGGTCCCCCCCCCAGGCGGGGACTCCGAGGCTTGGTGTATGTGCGCCATTTTGAAATTTTAATTTTGGGAAAAGGTGTATATGTTGTGTGAATGTAGTGTGGTGTGGATAAAGAGAGGATCTGTCTTTAGAGAGCATGCTGAACTACTCTCCGGTGTTGGTGAGACAATAGGGAAACGGTTAGTGAGGACATGGGAAGGGTCTTTGGAGGGCTTCAGCTCCCTTCTCACCTCCCATATATACCTCACCGGGAGTGGCTTGCGCCCGTTCGGTAGGTGTCTTCCTACCTACTCCATATAGAGTTTGAGTCTCGGGCTTACTGTTTACTTCATAATTACCTAATCTGAAATTACTAAAATGGCATTAGCGGTCAGAATGTTTTATTTTTTTTATGAAACAAATTTTTACTGATATATTTCGATGTGCTTTTTATCAATCTGACATTTGTTTGCATAGGATTTTTTTTTCTTTGCCCTTCCCCTGTAGGTTACGTTAGGTTTGGTTAGGTCAGGGAGGGGGGCAAACAAAAAACTGTGATGAAACAAATGTCAGATTTATGAGAAGTACATCGAAATCTATATTAGGAAAAAAGTTTCATAAAAAAATAATTCTGACCTCTGCGGTAAATTTGCCACTGACTCAAACCTAACCGAACTACCCCTACCCTTGTTCATAACCTCAGCTATTCAGACTATGCTATATTCTGCATGTAAGCTAACACCACTTTTTGTGAAAAGTTACCTTTAACATTTATCAGCACTACGGTATATATACAACACATGCAACACAGTGATGTCCCTGCTCACCCACGCTTGCGAGATACTACGTTGCGAAGGATGAGGGGTCGAGGGGAGGCCAAAGCCCCCCAATAGGTATTGGGGAGTTGGGGGCGAAGCCTCCCACCCCAATGTTTTTAAAAATTACGATTAAACGACTAATTAGGGGGGGTTTGAGGGGCGTGCAGCCCCCCGATAGGTTGGGGATTCGAGGTGTGGCAAAGCGCCCCTTATTATTGATAGGTTGCTGTCACTCATATGGCTTCCTCCCAAAAAATAAAAAATAAAATTCCCCCCAAGTTTGTAGGCTTTAGGAAGGGAAATAGGATGAAAATGGTGTGGTGCGCATAAACTGCATATTTACCCAGTCTTCACTTGTGATGCTGTCCATAAGGTATTAGTGCATAGGAACATGGCAACATACCTATCTACTAGTTCTTTACAACTCCACATAAAAAAAATGGCATCATTGCAAGAGGCAGTGGGAAGCCCCTCAAGTTTTCACCAAACTTCCTAGTTACTGTATTACTAAACATCTTACTGGTAGTTCATTCACTTCTTACAGCTGTACAACTAGTATAACTACGTAAAACATCGTTTATATTCATTTCACACCTATATGAAGGCTGTATGTTCTACTTGTATCAGCGAAGGCGTGCAAGGAGAGGAGGCCGTAACTCACTTAGGGCGGCACACACCCGCCTCAACTTGCGGCACCGTAACTCTCCTCAAAATGGCCGCGCCAGTGTTTTGAGTATACCAGCGGAAGCGCTACGGCCGGACTTACGGCGCATTAAGCAGATACGACGCCGTAACTTCGTTTCAGAATCCGGCCCCTGGACTCATATGACATGTGCGGTTCACGTCTACCTGTTGTGGAAGAACGTAAGTTCTTGGGACTCGTCTTCGACAGGCGCCTCAAAGTGCACGAGTCGCTCGATCTCTTTCGTGTTCTGTCATGCACTTCTTGGGGCGCTGACTGCACAATACACCTTCGCCTTTACCAGGCACTCATCGGGTCGAGACTGTTCTACGGCTGCAAAGGATACACATCGGCAACAACCGCCCGCCTCCGCACACTTGCTGCAGTTCACCGAGCTGCATTCCGACTATCAACAAGTGCACTCTGTCTTTAGATCATCCCCCAGACCAGGAGTGCCATCCTTGGACTTGCAGAGAGACAGACTTTTAATTAAATACTGGTACAGACTACAACGCCAACCTAACAACCCTGCTTACACCGTTGTTTTAGACACCAATGTAGATATAATATGCAGAAACAAACGTCTCCTAACTCGCCCCTTTGGTTTCCGTATCCGGAATGTCATTGGGAACCTCTCGCTACCATACTTCCCTATAGCAGTTTATCAGATACCTCCATCACACCGTGGGAGTTCCCAAATATACATTCTGCCGGTACTTTAACTTTAACAAAGCAAGTGTCTCAGCGGGAACTGCTCGACAGCTGTTCCTGTCCCACACAGCTAGTCACGCCACATCTGTACCAGTATACACGGACGACTCCAAATCCGATGCTGGCGTTGAACTTAGAGCTGTCTTTCCAGACATTCCCCGTTCTGGAACTTTGCCTGCTATCGCTTCAATTTTTAAAACAGAAATATCTGCCGTTCTTTTAGCAATTCGCACCATTTTTTACTTTGCCTGTCAATACTTTTACTGTCTACTCTGACTCACAGGCAGCCCTGTCCACAATAAAAGATTTTAGGAGCACATACCCTATCGTTTTAGATATTTTTAGCTAGCTAGTCCTAGCAAAAAGGTGTGGGCATCAGGCACCGGATGCTCAAAGGTGGTGGTAACTTAACCCCGGAGACGGTTGTAAGTCACGGGTCGCGTCGCGAGTTTGCTCCCCGCTAGGATGCTCCTCCGCAGCGATGCACAGCGCGGTCGCCGCGGGGTGCTAAGGGTTAGCCATATGGTTCATGAGTGAGGCGGTAGAGGGCAGGCAGCTCACCAGCTGATGTGATTGCAACCAATGGAAATCACTGAAACAAAGAAGACAGCCAATCAGGATCGAGGAAGGTGTTTGTAAACAAACGATGGAAACTTGAGCATTTGGTGCGGGGCAGTCTAGCCAGACCACTTGCTACGCTTCCCTACTTCCTTCCATTCTTCCACCGACTGTTGCAGTGGCAACACCTGACCTCGTAGAACCCGACCACTCCTCACACCAGTCATCCGCGCCTCACTTGGCCCTTCCTCAAGAAGACGCAAACAGTAAGTATTTCCCCTAGTTCGTACAGACTAGCCATAATGTAGAAAACCAATGAAATATTGGTCGGAGTCAGATGCCACACCCTGCCCTTCCCATCCCCAACACCCTGCCCTTCCAAGCCCCAACACCCTGCCACACCCTACCCTTCCAAGCCCCAACACCCTGCCCTTCCCATCCCCAACACCCTGCCACACCCTGCCCTTCCAAGCCCCAACACCCTGCCACACCCTGCCCTTCTCATCCCCAACATAAGAAGAACATAGGGAAACTGCAAGAGGCCGGGTGGCCTACACAGGACCCTCTTATCCCATGAGCCCTGACTTTATTTAACAGTCTCTGGTGAGGTACCTCATCGAAGGCCTTACTAAAATCAAGATAAACCACATCATAGCTCTCATCATTGTCAGCTGCCCTTATACTTTATTGTAAAAGGATATAAGATTAGTGAGGCACGACTTTCCTTTAGTAAACCCATGCTGTGAGTCGTGAATTAAAATATGTCTGTCTATATGGTCCCTAATACTATCAGCTATTATTGACTCAATCATTCTACCTATAACTGACGTCAAACTAATCGGCCTATAGTTCTCCACAGAAGATTTGTCTCCCTTCTTAAATATTGGAATAAAGTGTGCCTGCCTCCATGAAACAGGCACCACCCCTGTCTTACCTAGACGGGTTCCACGAGAAGGGAACCCCACAAGTGCCAACACGCCAGCAGAATACATATTTGTGTAGTTACTCTGGCGGCGGATGCTCAAAGGGGTGGTAACTTAGCCCCGGAGACGGTTGTAAGTCACGGGTCGCGTCGCAAGTTAGCTCCCCGCTAGTACCGTCCTCCGCAGCGATGCACAGCGCGGTCGCAGCGGGGTGCTAAGGGTTAGCCCTATGGTTCATGAGTGAGGCGGTAGAGGGCCGGCAGCTCACCAGCTGATGTGATTGCAACCAATGGAAATCACTGAAACAAAGAAGACAGCCAATCAGGATCGAGGAAGGTGTTTGTAAACAAACGATGGAAACTTGGTCATTTGGTGTGGGGCCGTCTAGCCAGACCACTTGCTACGCTTCCCTACTTCCTTCCATTCTTCCACCGACTGTTTCAGTGGCAACACCTGACCTCGCAGAGCCCGACCACTCCTCACACCAGTCATCCGCGCCTCACTTGGCCCATCCTCAAGAAGACGCAAACAGTAAGTATTTCCCCTAGTTCGTACAGACTAGCCATAATGTAGAAAACTAATGAAATATTGGTCGGAGTCACTTGCCACACCCTGCCCTTCCAAGCCCCAACACCCTGCCACACCCTGCCCTTCCAAGCCCCAACACCCTGCCACACCCTGCCCTTCCAAGCCCCAACACCCTGCCCTTCCAAGCCCCAACACCCTGCCACACCCTGCCCTTCCAAGCCCCAACATAAAAAGAACATAAGAACATAGGGAAACTGCAAGAGGCCGGTTGGCCTACACTGGACCCTCTTATCCCATGAGCCCTGACTTTATTTAACAGTCTCTGGTGAGGTACCTTATCGAAGGCCTTACTAAAATCAAGATAAACCACATCATAGCTCTCATCATTGTCAGCTGCCCGTATACTCTATTGTAAAAGGATATAAGATTAGTAAGGCACGACTTTCCTTCAGTAAACCCATGCTGTGAGTCATGAATTAAAATATGTCTGTCTATATGGTCCCTAATACTATCAGCTATTATTGACTCAATCATTTTACCTATAACTGACGTCAAACTAATCGGCCTATAGTTCTCCATAGAAGATTTGTCTCCCTTCTTAAATATTGGAATAAAGTGTGCCTGCCTCCATGAAACAGGCACCACCCCTGTCTTACCTAGACGGGTTCCACGAGAAGGGAACCCCACAAGTGCCAACACGCCAGCAGAACACTAAAACTATTAAGCCGCTGCTGGAATGTGTGTTGATTGCACTAAGTAAAGACTAGTTATAAAATATATTGACTTATACGTATATAAGTGAAATAAATATTTATATTTATATTGCTGTAAGTAGAATAAAGTAATTTAGAGTTAATATGTTCTATGTCTAGTGACTTCCTAAATACTTCTGTTAACTGCCCACTTATCTGTTTCACATTCCTTTATTACCCTGGGGAAAAGTTCATCCATCTCGGGTAATTACCTGTTGACCTGACTTCCCTGTGAGGTATAAACTGTTTCTGTCCTAATTTAATCTCCCTGACCAGACTATTGTACTCACCCTCCAAGCTACTGACCTGACTAGTGACCTCACCAGAGATTACCGCCCCTCCCTGCTCTGGGTCCACCCTGCCCTTCCAAGCCCCAACACCCTGCCACACCCTGCCCTTCCAAGCCCCAACACCCTGCCCTTCCAAGCCCCAACACCCTGCCACACCCTGCCCTTCCAAGCCCCAACACCCTGCCCCGCCCTGCCCTTCCAAGGCTCAACACACCCTGCCCTGTCCTGCCTTCAAGGCCCCAACACACCCTACTCTTCCCAGCCCCAACTCATCCAGCTCTGCCCTGCTCTTCCCAGCTCCAACTGTTGCTCCAACTCCTCTCCCTGGACGTGACGTGACCATCTGCGCCTCACTTGCCCCTTCCTCAAGAAGACACAAAAGGTAAGCATTTCCCCAAGTTGGTACAGCCTAGCTAAAATGTGGTTTACTAATACAATACATATTGGTTGAAGAGCTGACTACCTTGCTGGAAACTGCCATAGTAAGTAGGCAATGCGTTCATGTTGAATAGGAAGAGTCAGGCGCTACATAGAGTTTTGAGATCTCTAGATGGGAGGTAAAACACGTTTACATAGTATGCGATGTAGCAGAGGGAGTTATGGGAGGCTCACCCATCAGGGAAATTGCCACACTACAAAAGGGGGATTGATGAGACTTCAGTGCACATGCTACTTTAGTGTTCTATGTATATTATAGATAGAGCAGGGTATGGCAGAGTATTTCCACGAGAAACTGGCGGTGCAGGTGAGCCCAACCCCACGCTTTGCCACACACTCAACACCTCTCGCCTCCTCTCACATGTCAGCTATTTAATACCTTTAAATTAATTTAATCAAATAGTTGGATAATCCAATGGGTCATACAGTGTTGAGATTATTTTTATGATTTTATGTCAGCTAATTAATATTTGAAATTGTGTAAAAGAATGTACATATCAAATAAGGCAGTACAGTGCTATGCATGCATTTAATTACAATATGAACAAGTTGTGTTAGAAAGAAAGCCTAAAACAGATTATATACTCAGTGTTAGGTTTGGTAGTGCTGTGGCAAGAAAATGTGGTTATAGCCTCCGTGGTCTAGTGGTTATTGTAGTCAGAGCTAAGCCCCAAAAATTTCCATCCCAGCTAGGAAAGAGGCAGAAGGATGATAGAAGGGGTAACATGTTTGTGGGAAAAGTTTAGGTACTGCATACTAATTACATGTTACACCACTTTCAGGAATGGAGGGGAAGAAACCCCGTAAGGCCAACTTCTCTGAGGCTGAAGTGTTGGCAATGGTCACGGCCATCCGTGACAATTATAATATCCTTTTTGGTAAATTGTCTGCGGGGACGACCCATTCTACAAAATTGGCAGCCTGGGCAGAGGTCCAAGAAGCTGTGAATACAGTGGGGCGGGTTCACCGCGACATCGATGAAGTTAAAACCAAATTCAAACACATCAAGTCCGACGTCAAGAGGAAAAGGGCGAAGGACCTTCACTATAAAAAAGGAACAGGTATGTTGATAGATTATCACTGGAGAGCATTATGATATACAAAATATGTTTTTTATTCTTTGATATGTGCCGATACTAACCAAGCCAAATTTTTCGGGCAAATATCTCCCTCTCTATTAACAGTGTAAGGTAGTCAGGGGGATGATGTTAACGTCATATAAACTGCCTGCTAAATGTTACCATTCATCATTTTCCTTTCTTCTCAGGTGGCGGCCCAGCACAAAAGACACATTATTCAGTGGCGGAAGAAATTGTGCTAGGCTTAATTCCTGCGGAGGCCATCATGGGCCATCGTGGGATTCCAAACCCGGACCAATTGGCACTGACACAGGGTGAGACATAAAAATATATTTGCGTTATGATCAGAAATATGATTCTTACTGAATGATAACGATAACCATTGAATATTGTTATGTGTAATACTAACTACACATACACTATCTTGTGTTAACTACACAGTGTACACCAGAAAGTCAAAATGTATACACATTAGTTATATTGTTGTAATATACATTTACAACCTAAAAAACAATACGTTAGGAGCAAGTTTCACATTTGAAATAGACCTAATACTTGTTATATATTTTTAGTCTTAATTCTACAGTAAATGTTAATTTAATTTATGATATTTAGTATCTAGGCACTAGGAGGCAT
The DNA here is from genome assembly GCF_024679095.1 of Eriocheir sinensis. Lineage (NCBI taxonomy): Eukaryota > Metazoa > Arthropoda > Malacostraca > Decapoda > Varunidae > Eriocheir > Eriocheir sinensis. The sequence continues at coordinate 166,290 of NC_066515.1, forward strand.
AGATTCCTCAAGGCTCCCGGGAGGGTGTAGGAACTTAGCAATGGTTTAATAATACCGCTGTACAGCATTTATATGTTGTGATTTCCTTACAGAATACCAGGATGCTGCAACACCTGTAGAGGAGGAGGAGGAGGAAGAGGAGTGGAGGCAGGTGCAGCCCACCACCGAGGTTATACCAGTGGATATGCCTGCGGCCCTTAATGACCATTTATATGGGGCATTTATGGGCACCCCAAGACAGGCATCAAGGCCCAGGCCCTCAACGACCCACCACCCCTATGCCCGCCCAGCCAACCACACTCCCACCCGCCCAGCCAGCCACACTCCCACCCGCCCAGCCAGCCACACTCCCACCTGCCCAGCCAGCCACACTCCCACCCGCCCAGCCAGCCACACTCCCACCCGCCCAGCCAGCCACCGGAGAACTGCACAACATCCTGCACAGGACATTACCTACTGGAGCAGATGTTTGAAGTGCAGAAGACACTCCACACTTCGGTGGAGAGGATGACCGACAGGCTGGAGCAAGCAATTGCTCGCGCTGGTTCAGAGATTGCAGCTGCTATACGGTGTGCTGCAGGTAAACTGCCACAGTAATGTGCATGTTTATCTGCAGCACCCGCCTGCAGAGACCTCATGTTTGACAACTTGAGGTCTCTGCAATGGACCGTATTGGCTATCCGGCGGCGACTCGGAGACAAGTACTGTTTTGACTTAACTCAGTTCCTTTTTTCTATTTCAGAAAAAAATAATACTGGCTGTCGTTTGGAGCCAAATGTGGTACCTGCTGGTAGAAAAAAAAAAGGATTTACCCTTTGCTGGTCAGATTTTAAGGCTTGCGTCTGTGTGTGGTGTGTGTGACCAGTGAGGGGCGAATGTGCCGCAGGCTGCAGTCTCCTGAGCGGCCCAAATGGACAAAACACAGCTTGGGAGGTTTCGTATTTTTTTTTGCCCAGGGCTTTATTTTGCTCTCCAGTAGCTTAAAAATGATTTAACTTGCTGTCAAATAATTGTTCGTAGCTATTTTGACCTCTGGTCTTAAGATAAGTGTTTACAGACGCCACACACAGACGCAAACCTTAAAACCTTACTAGCAAAGCGTAAATGCATTTTTTGCTATCAGCAGGTACCACGTTTGGACATAAGGCTCCAAACGACAGCCATTATTATTTTTTTCCAAAATAGAAAAGAGGAACCGAGTTAAGTCAAAACAGTACCTGTCTCCGAGTCGCCGCCGGATAGCCAATACGATCCATTGACGTACTCTGGGTAGCCAGGGTGCCTGTGCTTTCTTTCTCTCTCTCTCTCTCTCTCTCTCTCTCTCTCTCTCTCTCTCGGACGTGACCTGCCTGCCGGAGAGAGGATCAGGTGAGGTCAGGTCAGAAAGAGGACGTGTTTTATTTCTTCCTCCGACATTGGGGGAAATATTTCTCCTTCCCTTCTCCTCACTGCCTTGCGTCTTTCAATCGTCGAATGTTTTTCTCTTCCTTTCACTCTTTTTTTCTTCTTTATTTATCCATATATTTTTTTGTTTGTAGCAATTTTTTCGTTTATTTTGTTCGTTCATTTTTCTTTACTATTTTTTTCGTAAATGCTGTATGTACTTACATAGTTTTGTTCTTGTTTACTTTCTTTCTTGTCCTTATTTATAAGATAATTTACCCTTGTTCTTTTAATCCGTACTATTTTTTTTCTTTCCTTCCCCCTTACTTCCCCTCCTTTCATTTTCCTTGCTTTCCATTTATTTTTTTCGTTCTTTTTTCTTTTTTTAAACCATCCCTCCCTTCCTTTCTCCGTCCTCGCTTTACTTTTTTTTTTTTTTGCATCTTTTCTGCTTTCCTTTTTCATTTTTCCCATTGCAACCTCCTCCTCCTCCTCCTCTCCTTCTCTAAGCACCCATCCCCCTCTTCCTCCTCCTCCCTCACTTTTTTTTCACCCTGCTTGTTAACTTTATCTGCCTCCTTCCACCTTTACTCTCTTCCTCATATATTACGCCCGCAAAGTTGGCTTATATGTTATGAAAGTGCCTCTACCATTTTTTTCCAGCCAACCCTTTCCCCCATCACGTTAAAAATACGACTTACTATATAAAGAGGTGGAGAGAGAGAGAGAGAGAGAGAGAGAGAGAGAGAGAGAGAGAGAGAGAGAGAGAGAGAGAGAGAGAGCGCAAATACAACCCTAATTGTAGCTTTAAGCACACTCAGAATGCGAGAATGTGTGTGTGTGTGTGTGTGTGTGTGTGTGTGTGTGTGAGAGAGAGAGAGAGAGAGAGAGAGAGAGAGAGAGAGAGAGAGAGAGAGAGATATCATACAGACGGACAGACTAGGAAAGATGAATGAGGGAGAGATCGATTTCTTCTCCCTCCCTCTCCTCATGACCCAACCAGCCCCTTTCTACGGTGGAGGTCACGGCCTTTCCGCCTCGTCAGTGACATCTGAAGTAATGGACGGCGGACTCTTTTGATTTTGCGGCGCCCTTGTCATTAAGACGCAAATTCTGGAAAATCAACCGCTTTGGTGCGAATCGCCATAACTCCTTTATTTCTGGGGTTACAGAAATGTTTATGATATCAATCGACGGCAAAATGAATGGGATATATTTGTTAATAAGCGACTGGGCTCAAAAACCGACTCGAAAGGGTAAAAAATTTAATAAATTCGCAAAAAACGGCTTTGAAAATAAAAATATTTTGGAGTTCCCAACCTTGAAACCCATTCATTTTTTGAGAATTCAAAAAAACCGGTACCGAGTGCCGACCGAATCGATTCTTCTCGGCAATGGGCACCGGTACCGAGTGCCGAGAAGAATCGATTCAGTCGGCACTCGGTACCGGTACCCAGAAGACTCATGCTCACTTGGTACTGACCATTGCCACTAGTGCCGGTGCCGGTTAGATCCAAGTGACGCTAGTCGGCGCGCGGATCTCGCCAGTCGCCATGCGGTATAAGCCCTGTGGAGACGAATTAAACCTTGAATGTTGCGCTGGCTGCTGAGTCACTGCCTCGCTGACCGTCTTCCCAAGTTCCCACCATTTTGTCCTGCTTTTCGTTTCCATCATATCTCCCGCCTCCATTATTTTATTATTGGATTTATTTATTGGATAAATTCTTCATGTCCGATTTTTTTTTAGGATGCTAATATATATTGTTATTGTTATTAGAGTATGAGTACATGAATAATAACTACATATACATGCTATTTATTTTTTCGAAAAAAATATTCACTTCATTATGGAGAGAGAGAGAGTCAAACATAAGAAACATCCTAATTAAGTGCAGAATATATGAGGAAAAAGTCCAGTGTGTGTGTGTGTGTGTGTGTGTGTGTGTGTGTGTGTGTGTGACACACTCTCTCTCTGAATGAAGTGAATATTTATTTTTTCGATAAAAAAATAGCATGTATAGTTATTATGGATGTACTCAATCATTGTCTAATAACAACAATATATATTAGCAACCTAAAAAAAAGGAATCAGACGAAGAATTATCCAATAAATCCAATAAATAAATCCGAGCAATCTGGTACCGGGACCGTACCGTTTAGCTGGTACCGTTAGTTTCGGTACTGGTACCCGTACCTGCCCACCCCTACGCGGCGCCTGCCGCTACCTCGGCCACTCGTCCAAGCGCAATCGGTTCGAAAAATAGCTCGGTTAACTCGATTTGCATGACCTGCCCATGTTATGTTAGATTTTGTTATAGTTGCTCTGTCTTCTTTCTGACTTAGTAGAAGGGGTAGGGTGTTCCTTATCACGCCTGCTCTTCTCTTGACAAACTGCCCTCAACTATAGAGAAGTCTGTCAGTTCGACTGCATTTGCGTTGTGCATTTGGATTACTTCGTCGTCTCCTTTCAATGAGTCAGTGTTTGTGTGTTTGTACTTTTCTCCTTCGATCCTTGGATCAGGAGACTTTGATGAGGGTGCTCTTGGGCCATTCTTCTGATCTTGGTGTGTGGATCATTAGCCTAATGTCACCTGCTTTAGTTTCCTTCTCTTTGAGTTTCAGCTTTTCCTGTGTTGTGAGTTCTGTCGACTTTCCTTTGAGTCTCCACTGTTTATTCCATTTATTACCTTCCTTCCGTTCTGTTTACTTCCGGGGTTTCCATTGCTGCTAATATATTTATATAAGAGGGTGGTCCTGGTATTTATAATTCCGGTAGGTTACTTAATTTCAGCACAATTTTCAGTTCAACTTCCTAACACCCAGGATTGTCCATGTGTACGTAATGAGCATGCATCATACGTGTGTAGAGTTTTTCATGTGTGGCTGATGAGATCCGTGCTCGAGCAGGCACATCCAGTCATGTTATGTGTGACCGGCTGGCGCGTGGTGAATGTATCTGTCTAGTCTTTTCCGCTTTCATTTTATTTTTTATCATGTTTCCTCAAAGATGATATCTCACTGCTGTGATCTTTTTGACATGTTGTGCATTTACTTATCTTTCTCGCAGGTACGCCAGGTGTGTCCCAACTGGCGGCATTCTTTGCACATTTTTTATTATTTTGGGCACTGGTTAGTGAAGCGAACATTTTGTATACTACATAATATAAAGGTGTGTAAGATTTTTTTGTTTGATCCGAAATGCTGGTACGCTCATGGAATAAAAAGAAGTTCAGTTTCTTGAGCTTTCTTTTCTTGTCTTTTGTGTCCTGGACAGTAAGCTTCATAGCTTTAATTTATTTGGGAACTTGTACAATTGTTCCACTTCCTCTATTCAGGAGTTTTTTGCTACAATATCATTCTTTATTTCTTCTTCATGACGAAATATGTGTCTACCTTGAATGTTCGTACTGAGTTGCCTTGAGTTGGTCTCATTGTGTGAAACAATTTTCCTTGAGTTGTCTGTCTTTTTTCCATTAAATAGTTTGTTTAGTTTGGTGCCATTTAGTATCAAGAAGAATAATCCGGCAACTACTGGAAGTACTTGAGTCAAGTAAATGTCTTACTTGGCTAGACTTTCTAGACTAGAATGTTGCATTGTCGAGTCAGTTATTTGCTGCTCTTAAAATTATTTTTACCGGGCCATTTCGTTGCATTAGTATTGTGTTATAAATCTAACAGAATTACACCCCTAGAAAAGCACTCCCCTCCTAACAGCAAACCTGATCAGCAAGCAGAGCCAATACTAAGATGTGTCTGATTCAATTGGCTTCCCTACAGCAGTAGGAAAATACCCTCCCCGCCCAATAATAGGCGCTGTAGGACACCCGACTTTTGCCAGAAACGGGGCTTGCCTATCTAACTGTCATAATCCCTTCTCCCGCGTGGCTCTACCGCTCGGGAGTTCAAAGTCGTTTAAAAAGGGTTATATAGCAGGCCCATGCACACTCAGCAGGTATATTGTTAAAGCTGCAGCGACAGCATGCCCGGGGTGTCCCCCTCTACCCGAAGGTGGGCTTTTTGTGCAGACTAGACTTTGTCGCACAATGCTGAATGTTGGATTGTAGACACCGTACTTTGGGAGCAGCAGAGCAGCCCGGGCGTTCAAACACCTAAAGGTGTGACATGTCCAGAATGAATGGACTAACATTATCAGTTAGTCAGCGGCCCTGTCCGCCCTCGTATGGAGTATGCATCTCATGTGTTGGGGAGCTCCACTCGCACAAATATATATCGATATTGTCATACTGACTGCTCTTCTGAACTTGCTAATTGCATGCCTCCTCCCTCCCGCGGCCCCGTTGCACTCGGTTTTCTGATCTAGCTCACCCCTATACTGTCTAAATCCCTAATGCAAGACTTAATCAGCATCTTCATTCTTTCATTTCTTTCACTGGTAAACTCTGGAACAATCTTCTTTCGTCTGTATTTCCTCCTGCCTACGACTTGAACTCTTTCAAGAGGAGATATTGAGACACCTCTCCTCCCGAAAATGACCTATCTTTAGGTCACTCTTCTGAACACTTTATAGGGACAGTGTTTAGCGGGGTTTCTTTCTCATCGTTATTATTTTGTTTGTCCTGTTAAAAAGAAAGTTCCCGAACTATCCCGCCAGGGCGAGAGGGTCTTTGACTGCCGAAAAGGCTGGCTAGACTTGGGGCGGCTATTCCCTCAGCCAAGGTGTGTCAATACAAGGCACTTCCCTTTATCCTATCCCTTTACATATCCGAGGCTCAGAAGCAGCGATCACAGGTGAACGGCCTGGGCATTTCCTTAACCCGTGAGCTTCGGCTATGGGAAAGCCAAGAAGTGGCCGAGAAACGTCAACATTACACTGCACTTTGAGACTAAGAAAAGAGCATGGAACGTATATCAGAGTACTCCTCTCATAACCATACTAAAGCCGTTAAAAAGATTTATTTTTACTCAAACTCCATTCTTTTTGGGTGGTGTTTGTTACAAAATAAACAGTCTCGTGACGCGTGGCATCTAGCCGAGAGTCGCTTGTTGTCTACTTTAGAGAATTTGACAAGTGATTACTGTATGGATAGCTAATTCAGTCTGCCATGACCTTACAGCACCACCTATGACAAATAAGCCCCCCTCAAGATCACTCACCCACCACAATGACCCAGGGCATGCATGGTGGGTTGCTCTATGCCGCCACCGCCAACAATTAGCTCGAATTAGGGGTTTTCAGGCGAGCCTAAAACGGGGTCCCCCGTTTCAGCGGACCGACTCGCGGGAGCCCCAAACGGGGTCCGCCGAAGCTGCCGGGTTAAGCCTGATACCTGTCTGAAGACTGTTTGCACGGAGTCGAAGTTTTATATCATTTATCTACTTAAAGAAGCACCACCAAGAAAACAATACAAACCATGGCACAGAGGAAGAGAAAATGAAGATAATATATATGGAACAAACATGGGTGTAATATCACACACACACACACACACACTACAAGCAAGGAATCGCTTCCTGGCTGTTGTGACAAAGCTCCATTATTTTTTTTCAGACGACGAATGATGGTGTGATATTCTCGAAGTCTTATTGTGAAGCAATAAGTTGTGACCCTAGCCATCCCCTTCCCGTGGGCGTGTGATACACATTCTATAATACGCATTAGGCGATCAATATGTTCTGTGACTTGCCTGACGTCATTCAAGTTGACGTGACGGCAGCGACGGCGCCGGCCAAGTGGGACGACTCGCGTCAAACAAACCAAACACTTTGAAGCATTACATTTTCAAGAAGAACAAGAAGATAAACAAAGCCTCCAACTCAAACATCAAATTAGCCACAAATATGCACAAGAAAACATTTAATGTTAAGATGCGAAACACAAGCAAAGGAATAATAAAAAAAAGAATGTAAAGCAATAAACGCTAACAAGCAACGCTTTGCAATATCATGAACACGAAAAAATCTAATTTTGTCGCAGCTGTAAACAAACGACACGGCAATGACAGCGATGCTTCCTTTTTATTGCACTCGCCTGCGACAGATCATTCGGCGAAAAGTTATTAATTAAAAATAATATCTACCAAAATATTACAGGCAGCGCAGTAAAGGCCTCGTATTTCAGTGGTGAATAATATGACTTCAATAAACGTGCCGAGAGAAATATTACGGATGATACGATAAAGTGGACGGCAGCAGCAAGGTGAGAGTACTTGATTATATGAATTAAACGATAATATTACTAATAATGATAATGACAGCCATAATAATAATAATAATAATAATAATAATAATTATAATGTGGTATATATATATATATATATATATATATATAAATATATATATATATATATATATATATATATATATATATATATATATATTTTTTTCTTCTTTTTTCCTACAGATAAGGAAACAGCTCAAGGGCCCGCTAATCGCTGTTCCCACAAAGATAAAAGTAATCAAGTGGCCAAAAGAGAGGTCAACTTCGCGAGGAGAGGTGTCTTGATACACTCCTCTTGAAAGAGTTCAAGTCAAAGGCAGGAGGAAATACAGACGAAGGCTGTTCCAGAGTTTACCAGTGTAAGGGATGAAAGAATGAAGATGCTGGTTAACTCTTGCATAAAGGGTTTGGACAGTATAGGGATAGGCTATAGTGGACAGCCGAGTGTAGCGAGGCCGCGGGAGGAAGGGCGGCATGCAGTTAGCAAGTTCAGAAGAGCAGTCAGCATGAAAATATCGATAGAAGATAGAGAGGCAACTTGGCGGCGGAATTTAAAAAGATAGAAGACTTTCAGTAAGAGGAGGAGAGATGATGAGACGAAGAGCCTTAGACTCCACTCTGTCCAGAAGAGCTGTGCGAGTGGAGCCCTCCCACACGTGAGATGCATACTCCATACGAGGGTGGACAAGGCCCCTGTAAATGGATAGCAACTGTGCGGGGGGCGAAGAACTGGCGGAGACGGTACAGAACATCCAGCCTCGAGGAAGCTGATTTAGTCAGAGAAGACTTAAAGTTTCCAGTTGAGATTTTGAGTTAAGGATAGACCGAGGATGTTTAGTGTTGAAGAAGGTGATAGCTGAATGTTGTCAAAGAATAGAGGATAGGTGTTTGGAAGATTGTGTCGAGTTGACATGTGGAAAATCTGTGTTTTTGAGGCGTTGAAGGACACCAGGTTCTTCTTGCCCCAATCGGAAATAATACTAAGGTCTGAGGCTAAGCGTTCTTCAGCCTCCAGCCTGGAATCGTCTAGCTACTGTTGGGTGGGTCTTCTATTAAAAGAAGCTGAGTAATGCAGAGTAGAGTCATCGGCGTAGGAATGGATACGACAGTTCGTTTTGGAAAGAAGATCATCAATGAACAACAGAAAGAGAATGAGAGATAAGACAGAGCCCTGCGGGACACCGCTGTTAATAGTTTTAGGGGAAGAACAGTTATCGTCTACCACAGCAGAAATAGAACGCTCAGAAAGGAAACTGGATATAAAGCTACAGAGAGAAGGATAGAAACCGTAGGAGGGTAGTTTGGAAAGCAAAGATTTGTGCCAGACCCTATGAAAGGCTTTTGATATGTCCAGCGATCAGAAGATCAGAAGTGGAAAGGTGCTTTTGAATCCTCCGGTTATGGATTGATACAAAAGCTTTAGATAGACAAAAGAATAAAGCTATAGGACGGTAGTTTGAGGGATTGGAACGGTCACCCTTCTTAGGCACAGGCTGTATGAAGGCATACTTCCAGCAGGAAGGAAAGGTAGATGTTGACAGGCAGAGTCGAAAGAGTTTGACCAGGCAGGGTGTCAGCACGGAAGCACAGTTTTTAAGGACAATAGCCACTCCATCAAGTCCATAAGCCTTCTGAGGACTGAGGCCAGATAGGGGATAGAAAACACCATTCGTAAGAATCTTAATAATAGGCATAAAGGAGTCAGAGGGGGGATGAGAAGGAGGAATATGCCCAGAATCGTCCAGAGTGGAGTTATTATATATATATATATATATATATATATATATATATATATATATATATATATATATATATATATATATATATATATATATATATATATATATATATATATATATATATATAAAGGAACGAAGAAATATAACACTTAAAACAATAGCAATGATAACAACACACGAAACCAACAACAGCGACATTAACATCAATGAAGATAAAAATAAAACAAAAGAATAACCAGACGACAGCGACGAAGGCGACAAAGAAAAGGCAAGAAAAATAGAAAGGGATATGACGAAGAGAGAGAGAGAGAGAGAGAGAGAGAGAGAGACGTCAAAATCTCACCAGGGCGTCATTTCCTTTTTTTTTTTTTTAATTTGCTCTCAAATCTTAAGCATTTCTTTATTTTCATCTTTGCGTTTCTTTTTTGTTAGGCCTCTCTCTCTCTCTCTCTCTCTCTCTCTCTCTCTCTCTCTCTCTCTCTCTCTCTCTCCTTTTTTTGCACCTCTCTTTCCCTTCCCTCCTTTATTTATCCAGATACATTTTAATGAAATTTTCTTTCCCCCTGTTTTCTCTCGCTTCCCATCACCTCTCTTTTTTTCGTTCGTCCTCCATCCATCTCTCCCTCTCCCTTATTGCTTTTTCTCTTCTTTCTTCCTCCTTCCTGCCTTCACTGAAAACGCGTCAGTGGTGGAAGCTCATTTTAAATTCTCGTGGCTTTTGGTGTCGTTTTCTTTGTTGTCCTTGGTAAAGAAGTCAACGATTATAATTATTATTACTAATACACGCGTGTTTGATTCCTCCTCCTCTTCTCTTTATTATTATTATTATTATTATAATTACTATTATTATTATTATTATTATTATTATTATTATTAATATTTAAACCTTATAAATATTCTTCAGGAGTATTGGCTTAATATCAATTGAATATAATGATTCCTTTATATTTTCCAGCAAAGGAGGCAGCTCAAGAGCAAAGCATGGAAATATAAATGGTACCGTACCAGAACATTGCTCACAGAAACAGCAAAACAAGATTGTTTTCTCAGTAAGTTTACGTAGTAGGAAGGAGGAAATACAGACAAAGGAAACTAACTGTTCCCTGGTTTGCTGGTGGAAGAGTTAGGAGAAAAAAAGGTGCCAGTATGATTATCATAGTTATTATTAATATTTTGTTATTTCTTTTATACTTAATGTTTTAGTTAATACATAAACTCAAAATTATCATCGTATACTATTACTATTATTATTATTTCATATGTATTATTTTATTTTACTATAATATCACTGAGGTGGTGAATCTTGCCATGAAGTCTTACGGCGGACTGATTTCACCCACGGCGTTATGGACTCGCTCAGCACGAGTCTATGGCTTTGTCGTTACCTATTTAGAAGGACACAGATCCGAATATTTTTTTAAGTCGCTTGAGATCCTTGTCTTACTCTGTGGCTGTGAGCCATGGATACTCAATTGGGACTTGGATAAGCGAACTGATGTCTTTGGTAACAAGTTATTACGCAGAATCATGGGATAACCCTGGAATGACTGCGTCAAACCGGTGACTACTCCGTGAGACTGATTCGACATATATTACCAGCATAGTCCGTCGGCACCAACTCCGACTATACGGTTATGTGGCACGCTGGATGTCTGGGGGGGGGGTAGCGGGGCTGGGGTGATAGCCATTTTTTTTTTTTTTTACATCAAAGGATACGGCTCAAGGGGAACAAAAAAAGCAGATTATTTTCTCTTGTCGGTTGAGTTACAACTTGAGTGAGGAACGAATCCTCCACCATTTCTATAAGCCTGTTATCCTCTTGATCTCCAGTCATCAATCCCCAGTCAATGTTAGGGCAATTAAAGTCCCCAATCTTCTTTGCTTTGTGTTAAAGAGTGAAGCTCATCGTACAGGGTAGTGTCGTCGGCTGCCTGTTGTTTTGGAGGCCTGTATACGGTCGCAAGTGTTAGTTTTTTATTATTCGCGGTTATTTCCACATAGACGGAGTCGTAACTCTCTGCGTCCTGTTTGTCTATTTTTACGTAGCAAATTACTCCTCCTCCTTTCTTGTGCAATCGATTTTTTTGGAAGCTTTCGTACCCGGGAAATGACAGTTCAGATACTAGATGTGCAGAGTTGGCCCAAGTCTCTGTGATGGCTACCACATCTGGTTTCTCAGTTGCAATATACGCCCTAATTTCGTCTTTTTTGGGTAATAGACTGCGTGCATTTGTGTACAAAATGGAAATGTGACTCCTGGTCTGGCCGCGTCGTGTTGAATGAGTTCGCTTGTCGGGGGCGTCGTTGGTTACACAGTTTCTTGCAAGCCGCATCGCCGCGCTCTTCAGAAGGAAGCACGTTCTAGTTCTAGTTCTAGTTCAGAGAAGCACGTACGTGTGGGTAACCCATCGTACGCATCATCGCCGCACCCACAGGGGAACCACTTGTGGGGGACCTCATCCCCGCAACATAAGTTATCTTGCTTGTGTGACCCAGTCACTGCAACATCGCCCCGTCCTTAAGGAGATAAGTTTTCTTGTGTGTGTGGCCCCTCTCGACGCCTTGTTGTCACATTATTAATAATAAAATGGCACCTGGTGGCACATATATAGACAGTGACCAGGCTTGTGGAATCTGCCATAGTAAGGAGCAATTGCACCATTCTATGTGTGATACCTGCAAAAAGTGGATACACTACTATTGCACAAAACTGCCCGTTTATACATTGAAATGCTTTGCAAATTCAAACAAAATTGGACTGTGAAGTGTGCTCAAATAAAAAAATATGATGATAGAGAGTGGGAAGCTGATGTAAATTCCAGCATAGCGGTACAGGGAAATTATTTGCAAAACAAACTAAAAATCCAGGCAGATGAATCTCAGCAAATTAGTGATGAAATAAGCTCAAACAGAAAAAAAAACTCTGGAATCAGACAATGATAAGAATGATAAAGCTAGGCCTAGGTCTATTGTTTTTTCTGGGTATCACACCTGAAGATATCAACTTAGACTTGCTACCACAGAATGACAATGACGCGCCACCAAAAAAACAGGTAGAAAATCCTGGAGTTGGACAGTGGTTTCCTGCAGGACTCAGTTTTTAACTCCCACTTTTTCTAATGTTTATCAGTTATTTTATTTCCAGACATACGGTTCGACTCTACATTGCTCCACATCCTTTATCAGAAGGCCCACATAGCTAGAATTACTCAATTTGACTGTGGTATGAAATTTAACGGAAGCAGTAACTTATACATATTCTGAACTCCTTCACAGACCAACAGTATCTCCAGGGGAATACGAAAAACGGTGCAAAGTACGACTTGCCGCAGACAATGTCCTGTATGAGAGAATCATCGCATACCAGTTGACTGGGAAGCATGGCCCTGGCATTTCAGTCGCTGAGAGGAGAAAAGTTTGGAGAGTCATCCAATTTTCAATGAGATGTAGCTCGTAAGTAATCAGAATTTTTTAGCGAGGCTAGCTTTCTTCAAGACTAAATAAATGCTTTTGTTAATAGATCGCCTGCAGTATGGATATTTTTTTAAGATTAATTATTAAGTTTAGCCTATATATTGAATGAAATTTGATCTGGATGTTAAGTCATTTATCTTTAGGTTAAATTAACATTTGAAGGGGTTTTGATAATTGTTAAAAGCAAGGATGTACAGTCGACGATAGAGTGTAGTGTCACGGTTTTCAGAATGTTTAGTCTGGTGGCGGTATCTGGCAACTATACCACGGTGGCGCATTCACTGGTGATGTTAGTGACTCGTTTCAGTGTGTATCGTGTGTGTGACCGTGAAATTATAATATTGTATAATATTATATTATATTATAATATAATGTAGTTAGAAATATACAAGATTACATGAATTCAATTTAGAAATGCGATAATGAATGTCTTCTACATGATGATGATGATGACGACGAGGTAAAACATCACGAACAGTCCGAAACACTTTCTTATTAAACTTTGAAAATACCGTGTGCAATGCTGTCCTTCACAGGGGCAGGCAGTAATTCATGCTCCTTACCATCAAACAGCAAATAGGCTTGAGGGTCTGTTTAACTCGCAGCCTTAATTCCCGTTACTATAAAGCCTCAAAGACAGTTCAGGAGATCATTAAAAATCTAAAATCATTTATCAGTGAAGATTACGTAATATCAAAGTATAAATACGTGTGTGTGTGTGTGTGTGTGTGTGTGTGTGTGTGTGTGTGTGTGTTGATCTCGGGGCGTCGCTGACTAGCTGACCCCTTCGTTTTTCGCTGATGGACATATGTCTCCCGTCCCCACCCAGCCTCTCTCTCTCTCTCTCTCTCTCTCTCTCTCTCTCTCTCTCTCTCTCTCTCTCTCTCTCTCTCCTATTTTTTTAGGTATTAAAAATTATACGTTTCCACAGCCACTGACGTGACAGCTCAACTGCAGTGCCTGCGGACATAAGGGCTTTAATAGAATACCGCTGCTCCAGCCAAGGCCCGCGGTCGACGACGCCATCATGTGAACGTTTATAGCCTATTATTACGTATTAAATTTTTTTATAAGGAACAAGATCTCGGCTGTCGGGAATTTTTTGTTTATAGTTAAATGGCATAACAATCTCCCCTAATAAGTGCAGCATATTTTTAAATGTATCATAGTTTGATAAACAACTTAGAGTTGCTCTTGACTAAATTTGAACGAAACTAAAAGCTCGTGTCAAAATGTAGCGACAGAGCCTAAAGAAAAAATATTTATTAAGCGTTAGCGACGGGCACTTTTGATAAATATCTATCTTAAAATTATGTAGAGTGCACCTGTGACCACCAATCACCACAAAAGTACGATTTCGATAGGATATAATAATTTTCATGTCGCGTGGAGGAGTTGCCAGATGCCGCTTTCTGAACGAAACTTACTGGACAGTGTGTCACTACTCTCTATAGCCGACTGTACCTCTTTTATTTTTTATCAATTTGCTTACAAATATGCCAATTATAGACACTAGAACAATGAAGAAAAGCAGAAACAACAAAACTTTTGTGGGATGAAGGGGGCAGATTCCTTCTTGAAGGAGGTTGAAAATTATATATATATATATATATATATATATATATATATATATATATATATATATATATATATATATATATATATATATATATATATATAGTATATGCACTTGTCTCGTATTAACCCTATAGGGAAACCCCTGTAAGGAAGAATATGATCTTGGCGTATATCCTTTCTTTCGCGGTTTGAGTGAGCCCCCGAACACATTGCTCCAGTAGATCTTTAATTGCCAGGGACTCATAAACTTGTCTGACCTTTTTCTCACTTTCTGCATCAAGATTTATTACTAGATGACCTTTTTTTGAATTTGATCTCTCTTCTCCTTTTGTGGGAGCAGTTTGGTAGTAGCACCATGAGTTTTCTCCCTGCTGGCAAAGTCCATTGCATGGTGCCCTAGCCTTGTTAATCCAGTTTTGGTATGTCATAACCACGTGTATGTCTGTACTACGGAAAAGAATGCTTGAACAAGAAATTATTTTGAGCTTTCAGAGAAGAAATTGTTCTGCACCAAGGGAAGCCGTGCCTTCAGGCGAGAAGTAGTCAGGAGTCGAGAGGAACTTACCAGGGTGCTGAAATTGCAATTTTTTTTGTCACCAAAAGACATAATACAGTATTAGCAATCATAGTTTATAGATATTTATTGTGTTTGATTGGAATTGCATCCATTCCCCTTCTGCGAGTCCCTATATAATATATTAGGGACTCACAGAATATTTTCAAACACAGGTCGGGTGTCAGGAGGCGCCACCCCCCGCAAACATTAGACTTTATCATGAAGCCAGATGGCGAGTAAAAAGATTAGTATGTTAGGCAAAGCGTAGATATGCAGAAAACATTGCAGCAAACTGTAAAAATTATCCGAAATCCTTCTTTAGTTACATAAACGACAGGAAGGCGATCAGAAGTGGAATTGGACCTCTAACAAATAATGACGGTGAACTAGTAGTGACTGACAGCCAACACTATTTATAATGGCCGTATGAAAAGTGCATTTTGAAAGAAAACGTGTAAGGAATTAGGGTACACTGTAGTCCGGTTGCCAAATCCATTTTTTTGGCTGAACCCGGAAATTTTATGCAAAGTTTTTTTTTTTGATTGATTTTGGTAGCCTAGGATCTACTCTTTCAGGATCTGCCGGGTGCACTCCGCGCACCCTTGAGCGTTTTGAGAAATTCAAGATGGCGCCCAAGATGGCTGCCGTTTCAGATAATTCCTTATAACTCAGGTAGTATTTGACCTAGGATGATAATTTTGGTGTCTAACCGTATGTTTTGAGGGGCAAGGAATCCATTGAAACCATTTATTTGACTAGTTGGGGATTGCATCATACGGAAATGCAATATGGCTGCCAAATTACAAATTTCAAACAAAAACAAACAAATTCACTTGTATTTGACCTAGGATGACTGTAGCCACTGTTAAATCAGCGACTAATATTATTATAGAAATGACTTTAATAATTAAACAAAATAACATTGTTTCGCTAATTTTGGTGTCTGACCATGTTGCTTCTTTACTTACAGAAACTGATGGCTTCTAAGGGAAAAATGGCAGAATTGGCGGAGAGAAAATGCGTCTTCAATTGGAAATTCAGCTGTGACAACAAATCAGAAAGACTTATTGAGGCAGGCTATGCCAGAATTCAGAACATTATGAGATGTAGCGGGATCTACAATGACGATTTACACATTTCACTGCAGGAAAAGCTTGAGAATAATGCTAACTTAACCATTGACTGCCACAAAAGCTGTGTTTCTAGTTACACATCCACTCATCACGTTAAAGTGTTCAAAAAGCGAAAACATTCCCAAGAATCATCATCCTATATTCCCCCAAAGACAAGGCGACAATCGTCGGCTTGTGGAATGTTTGATCTCCTTCAGGACTGTTTGTTTTGTGGAGAAAAATGTGAACTAAAAAAGACAGTAAGAATCCATCACGTTGGAGAGCTGCCTATAAATTCAGACAAATACTCAGTCCAGATAGAAAGACGACCCTGAAGGAATCAATCTTAGAGACATGTTCTGTACGAAATGATGACTTGGCTGAAAAAGTTAGACTACGCATTCATGGAATTGTGGGTGATCTCCATGCTGCTGAAGCAAGATACCACACAGACTGTCGGGCAAGCTTCATGTCTCTCCATCACGTAACATTAGCAGCAACTAAGACAGATAAACCTGAACAAGATGATCCTGCCATGGAATACGTCATTGGTGTGATGAAGAAAGACCAGTCACAAATTTGGAATTCGCTTGACCTGCACAAACTATACACGGAAAATGGAGGCAAAATTAAGTCACGGAAAATGCTGCTAAGGAATTTGTCAGATTTCTTCGGTGATGACCTTATTGTGTTGCATTCAGCAGGTTTAGCAAACATTGTTTGTTTCCGTTGTGGCGCGGCAAAATCTCTAAGACTAATAGATGAGGATGATGATGATATTGATGTGATCTTGAATAGAATTGCGAAAAAGGTTAGAAGTGAAGTCAAAAGCATTAACTTGGATAAAAACCATTACTCAACAACAATGAATAAGGACATTGCAATGAACGAAGTAAGTGAAACATTGATGACATTACTAGGACTTGTATCCGCAAAACTGGATAGGACTTTCCCAGCCATAATGATGGGATCAATCTTGACCGGGGCTGTCAAGAACAACTCAACGGCACTGCAGATAGCACTAGGTTCGAAATTGGGTAGATCAAAAAATATCATCACAACCATGCAGTCATTCGGTGTGACATGTTCTTATGATGAGGTATTAAGCTTTAAGCGTTCAGCTGCGAAAGCTGCAACAATGGAACGATCCTGTCTTGGCATATCTGCTGCATCTGAAGGAGGAAGCTCCAAAAATGTATCGATCCACTTGATCCCGAGAAACATCCACAGGATCTGGTGAATATTGCAACTGGTCTACATGGAACCCCGGAAGTGAATGTGCAGGAAGCTGTGCAGAAAGGATTCGAACAGATGTGCGAATTTGGACAGAACTTACCTGATGGCTTACATGAAACAATTCACAAGACCGTGACTACCATGGTGGCTACAAAGAAACATGTGAGTGTGGGAGGTAGTAAAGTATACGACATGAATGTTATCTACGCCAGGGTCATAGGCCAACAGTCTAGCGGACGTGATGTTGACATAAAAGATGTCCTATCCTACGAATTGGCACCAGTACCAACGTCTATGTTTGACCCCACAGGAGAAATGAGAGCTGCAACATCAAAGTCTTCCTTAAAGCGACAGCTTCTGGTTGAGGTATTTGCTCGGACAACAGCAAGTGGCACTTCAGTAATTGTGATTGATGGTTCAGCCCTACTCTGGGTGATTCCTTGGCCTGCAGAGGGCACCACTACAGACTACGTAAACAACGTGAAACACGCCATTGCCAAGAGACTAAAAGTTGGAGACGTCCACCTAGTGTTCGATCGGTACTACGATTACAGTACTAAGAGTGTCACCAGAAGTGCTAGGGCCACTGGAGTTAGCCGAGTCCACGAGCTGCAGTTGAACACCAAGTTACCACCTCAAAAGACTGTGTTGACGGTGACCGAAAACAAGAAGCAGTTGATAAACCTGATTGTCAAACTTTTGATTGAAGACAAGTCTTTCCATAAATACACCCAAAGCCACAAGCTGATAGTGTTTGGGGAGGACGCTGCCCCATTTGATATCAGCCATGGTGGTGTAGTGATCAGGAGGGCAGACCTTTCAACTAGTCATGAGGAAGCGGACAATATCATTGTCCAACAGGTGATACTGTCTGCTCGAAATAATGAAGAGAGTGATATAACTGTGATATCCGATGACACTGACGTTTTCATTCTCTTACTTCATTATTATCACGCTGGAAGCATGAAAAATCGCATCACCATGGAATCACCAATTAAGGAACGAACAGTCATTGACATTGGAAAAACAGTAGAGAAGCATGTGTCTTTTGTGAATGAACTTCTACCAGCCCATGCTCTTACTGGGTGTGATACGGTAGCATGCTGCTATGGGGTTGGCAAAGGTACTGCATTGAAGGTTTTAAAAGATGGTCACTCACTGTCACTTTTAGGGGTCATTGATTCTCCCATAGAATCAGTAATTGCGCAGGCAACCACATTCATGTCAGCCTGTTATGGTCAATATTCTATGAGTAACTCAATGTCCGAAACACGCTGGAAGATGTGGGCATCCAAAATGGGTCGGGCCTCCGCGGTACCACCAAAACTTTTTTCTCTTCCTCCTACAAGTGAAGCATTTAGCGAGAATGTTAAAAGGGCCCATCACCAAGCCATTGTGTGGCGTTCACTGGAAGACAGCAATCCGCCTGAACTTGATGCAGAAATGTACGGATGGGTGAAAGACTCGAAACTGAAAACGCTACAGCCGGTTCTCCTTCCCGCAAATGTTGAACTCGCCCCAGAAACTGTCATGCGTATGATCAGATGTGGATGCAAGAGTGAAAACCCCTGCAGAACGTTTTCTTGCAGCTGCAAGAAGGATGGTTTGAAGTGTACAATATTCTGCGCTTGTTATGATGCAGGTTGCAGCCAGACTCTTTAGCATTTTAATTCAATGGATCTATGTCACCGATTCTTGTGTTATAATTCATATGCAACTGTTTTAATTACCTTAAATAGATTCGTTGTCCACGAAACATATGGGTAGACAACAAAATTATCATTCCAGGTCAAGTGAATTTATTTGAATGAAAGGGAATACAAGTTAATTTGTTTGTTTTTGTTTGAAATTTGTAATATGGCAGCCATATTGTATTTCCATATGATTCAATCCCAAACTAGTCAAATCAGTGGTTTCAATGGATTCCTTGCCCCTCAAAACATACGGTTAGACACCAAAATTATCATCCTAGGTCAAATACTACCTGAGTTATAAGGAATTATCTGAAACGGCAACCATCTTGGGCGCCATCTTGAATTTCTCAAAACGCTCAAGGGTGCGCGGAGTGCACCCGGCAGATCCTGAAAGAGTAGATCCTAGGCTACCAAAATCAATCAAAAAAAAAAACTTTGCATAAAATTTCCAGGTTCAGTCATACTTCTGCCGGACACTGGTATTTTTTCTCAGTTCAGCCAGTGTGACCCAAAACACATTTTTTCTCAACCATTTACTTCCCTTAATAACCCTAAATCTTTTAATATGGTTAATCAGGTCCACTGCCTGTCACTGATGAGGGGGATAAGTACGTATGCACCTTCATCGACTACTACATCAAATATATAGATTTCTTTCCCCTTAAGGATAAGAGTGCATGTGGTGTGGCTAGATGCATAAGGCCATTCATTCACAGGTAAATATTATTATGAAAATCAATGACATGTAATTAATAATTATTTACATTAGAAGAAATTACATATTTGAAAATAATGTAAGGATATTGGATCAAGTTTCCATGCGTTATAATATACAATGATTTCAGATGGGATGCACCTGGTTGAATATTATCAGATCAGGGCCGCGTGTTTTGTGCATCGGTAAGTAAATGGGATATATATATATATATATATATATATATATATATATATATATATATATATATATATATATATATATATATATATATATATATATATATATATGCATCTCATGTGTGGGGGGGCTCCACTCACACAGCTCTTCTGGACAAAATGGAGGCTAAGGCTCTTCGTCTCATCAGCTCTCCTCCTCATACTGATAGTCTTCTACCTCTTAAATTCCTCCGCAATGTTGCCTCTCTTTCTATCTTCTATCGATATTTCCACGCTGACTGCTCTTCTGAACTTGCTAACTGCATGACTCACCCCCTCCCGCGGCCCCGATGCACTCGACTGTCTCATGCTCATCCCTATACTGTCCAAACCCCTTATGCAAGAGTTAACCAGCATCTTCACTCTTTCATCCCTCACGCTGGTAAACTCTGGAACAATCTTCCTTCATCTGTATTTCCTCCTGCCTACGACTTGAACTCTTTCAAGAGGAGGGTATCAGGACACCTCTCCTCCCGAAATTAACCTCTGATTTTGGACACTCCTTTAACCTCTGTTCGGGAGCAGTGAGTAGCGGGCCTTTTTTTCTTTTTTTTTCTTTGCGCCCTTGAGCTGTCTCCTTAGCTGTAAAAAAAAAAATATATATATATATATATATATATATATATATATATATATATATATATATATATATATATATATATATATATATAATTTATTTTCTGAAAAGATTTGTGTGGAAAATTGTTTCTGCTTCACTCACAGATCCTGTAGCGTTCAATTTTCTTTGTCTTTGAGCTGCAAAGGTTCTATGTCAGAGCTACAGAATGGGAACTAAAGTTGAAAAAAACATGGTAATATATTATGTAAGTCGAAAGCTTAAAAAATATTGCCAGCATCATGTTCTCTATTTCTCATTTTCTTGCATATGGAATCAAGAGGAGCATTACTGCAGCATACCATCCTCAGACAAATGGATTAGCAGAAAGAACAAATAGGACTATCAAAACAAGAATTGCTAAGCTATGCAATGCGAAATGCAACGATTGGAATCACTTCATAGAAGACTTAGCGTACAATCTCTGTACTCAAAAGCTGACAAGTACGGGGTTCACACCATTGCACCTTATGTTCAGTCGAGAACACCGGCCACTTGACCAGGTAACCAATGCATTTTTCTGGGAGAGGAGTGTTTTGGGTACTTCAATTCATTTTTTATTTATGTGTATATTTTCTTATATTTACTTCGATTTATCTAATGTAATTTTTTTTATTATGAATTCTTAGTTTTTCCTGTATTAATTTATTTATCTATTTTAATTTATTTTTATTTATTTATTATTATTATTATTATTATTATTATTATTATTATTATTATTATTATTACTATAATTATTATTATTATTATTATTATTATTATTATTATTACTATTATTTTTTTGCGTATATGTGTGATTATGACACTTCCAAATAGACAAGGTCCATGGCACTATTAGTGGTGTACACAGGGGTTTTTCCACCACATATTATAATTCATTGATTTCTACTTACTGTGTCTTTTCAGGGTCTGTTAGAGAATGAATCTAGTATACTTCGCCATTCACAAGAAGATGCTTCCACAAACTATGTAAGTATTATATGTATTAGTACACAGAATGCATGTCATTCTATTTAACCTTGTGTGAATGCCCCAATGTAGAGATAGAGATTTAGTTTTCCTTGCAAAACTACAACCTATTAATTTTGCAGGACTTGGACGATCTTGCTGTTCTTCCATGTGCAGAGGAGATGGAGATATTTGCAGAACATCAGCAGAAAACAAGTGAAATACTCCACAGCAAGGTGAGCATGACAGGTTCTTATTTATCTAAGGTTTACCTAATCCTATATTTTGGGTTCTGAGAAATACTTCCACAGAGTTTTTATTCAGTAACTAGAACGCAAATTTAGGCAGATAGCATGTTTCAATTCATGAACGTGTCCTTCAAAGAATCCTTAATAGTAAGCCCTTGTATGGTTGGATCCTGAGCAAGCTTCATCACAAGTCAGAGTAAAATTTACAGATTTCTGGTATTTGTGGCTTAATTGTAATAACAGACAATTTGCAGCATTTTGTTGTTTGTCTGCCGTTTGATGTATGTATAATGCAAGAACATACACTGTTTAGTAGGAGTAATATCTTTGCCTTAATATAGTAGGAGTAATATCTTTGCCTTAATTGATAACAGGTAAACCATCATTTTTTTCTTATCATATATTGAACTTATTTTATGTTTTCCTTTTCCTTCCGATGTCCGATTTCCTTTCCTCTGCAGCGCCTCAAGAATGTTGAAGCAGCACAGGAAAAACAGAAGGCGGAGTATAAAAGGAGAAAGAAAAAAGGTGTTAAAATGTACATCAGCATAGGAATGTCTGTTTTAAGGAAAGACATGCACAACGAAGCACGGAAAGGAAGGAAAATGGAACCGAAGTGGACTGGTCCATACAAGCACGTACTATATACACAGTGATTGGAGTAATTTCCACATCTTCATCACTCATTATCTGATCTAAATGTTCTTTCCATTAGCCACATACTGCATCCCTTCCCTTCTCCACAGAGTTCTTGACATTGACTCGCGTCAGCGCCATGCATTGCAGCACATCAGTAGTGGCAAGAAGCTGAAGTGTCGAGTTCCATATCACCAACTTCGGCCCCATTTGCAGAGTAACCTGCATAATTCTATGAAGTAACTTTTCTCAGTAGTACCTATGTTAGTTATACTTGTACTTCTCAGTATTGTTTTATTATGACTAAGATATTGTACTTTTACATTTAATTTGCTAACAGCAGATAAGTAACCTTCAGGATTATGCCCAGAAATCTTCTAAGTAGCATCTTACTCTGCTAGAAACTTAAACTGCTTCGAATGTAACGTTTAAGTTGGCAAAACAATTTTTTTTTCTATTTACATTTCCAGTGACACTCCAGAAGTGAAAGTGTCAAGTGACCCTTCACCTCAAGCCACACCCACCATCCAAACAAATTAAGTACTGAAGTAATCCAATTAAATATTAGATTGATATTTTTAAAGTTATGTGTGCAAGTTGGTGGCAAGAAATTTGTAAAGATTGCGTCCGAATGAATATATCTAAATAATGCAGATTGTATTGCTAAGAAGCAGTTTCATCAATATAAGTGTAATGTAATTTGGAAATATGTAAAAATAAGATTTGAAATCTAATACGTATACTTCAATTCCAGTGACACCCCAGAAGTGAAAGTCTCCAGTGACCATTCACTTCAAACCCCACCCACCATCTGTATAGAGTAAGTAACAAATGTATCCATTACAAAGAGTTTGGCACCCCCTCTCAGTATATGCAATCCCTCACCTACCAACTCCATCTGGAGTAGGTAGGAAGACACCTACCGAACGGGCGCAAGCCACTCGCGGTGAGGTATATATGGGAAGTGAGGAGGGTGCTGAAGCCCTCCAAAGACCCTTTCCATTACCTCACTAACCGTTTCCCTATTGTCTCATCAACACCAGAGAGTAGTTCAGCATGCTCTCTAAAGACAGATCCTTTCTCTATCCACACTACATTCACACAACATACACACCTTTTCCCAAAAATTCAAAATTCAAAATGGCGTTCAACAACAGTGCCTCGGAGTCCCCGCCTGGGGGGAGGGGAACACAAATTCCCCCAGAAAGGACTCCTCTTCTGGCTGCCAACCTGAGAGATGTCTTGATAACTCCTCGAACCTTTTTCTTCTCAATTTCTGCAACATTCGCGGTCTTCGTTCTAATTTTCATTCTGTAGAACACCACCTCTCCTCTTCTAAACCTCACCTTCTCGTCCTCACCGAAACACAGGTTTCTGAGGCTACTGACAGCAATCTCTACTCTGTTCCCTCCTACTATCTCTATCCTAAATTTCAATCCAAAGCTGGATGTTGCGTCTACGTGCGCAACGACAACACTTGTTCTTTTCCCACATGCTCACACTTCACCCTTTTGTAACTCCATCCAGTGCATATGTTGCCTGTCTGCTATTAACATGTCTCCTATCTTCCATGCTTACATTATACTATACCCAAATACTTGAAATCAGTTACTTCTTCCATCCTCTCTTCCCAAGCCATTTATCACAATTTGTCAATTCTCTCAGCTTTTGCACTGCATGTCTTTGTTAATTGAAGCATTCACTAACTCAAGGTGATAGTGATTACTGCATGGCTACTTTAATGTATAATTCAGAAGCCACAGAAACATTGTGAAAATACACATTTTAAGATCTTTCTTGTAATACATCACTGAATAAATAAAGCTTGCATGGAGAAGAACATACTGTTTCTATGAAGAACTAAATTATATATAACTAAATAAATATGATTTTCATTTTTTTAGGGATCCAGAGGACAGCGCTGCTGGACCTACACCTCTGGCAGATGATGAAGAAAACCAGCGTTCCTTTTTCAGATTCCCGTGCACCTGCTCATCAGTATCCACAGGTTGCTGCTAGTGAAGTTTCTTTGCCAGGGACTTGGTTAACAGACATGCCTATTGATCATGCCCAACATTTATTAGGAAATAGTTTTCAATTGTTATCAGGGCTCCAGTCTACTTTAGTTTTTGCGAGTCAAACGTGTAAGCATATCCAAAGCGCCGCAACAAAATTTATACAAATATTACTTGTAAATAATAATCACTGGGTAACAGTTAGTAATATTGACTGCAGTCCTAACGCCGTTAAGCTCTTTGACAGTCTGTCGGTCAGTGGGATGAAGAGCAATGCTAAATTTAATTTTCAGTTAGCCTCCTTATTAAACTGTAGCAGCCCAAACTAGAGTAATATGTCCAAGTGTCAAGCAGCAATTTGGTTCTTCTGATTGTGGCTTGTTTGCTATTGCTTTTGCAACATGTCTCGCTTTTGGAATGGCTCCTGATCAGCAAAATTTTACTCAGGATCAGATGAGATGTCACCTGGCAAAGTGCTTCAAACCAGGGAGTATGTCACCTACATTTTATTATTTTCTAATTTGCAGTAAATGTAGGAAACCAAATTCTGGTAATAGCTCATTCTTACAGTGCATGCTATGTCTTAACAATTTTCATTCTGAATGTGTCACCTATACATATATAAGGATGGTCATTTGTTCAAATTGTAGTGGGGATTTTATTTGATAACTCTCATCAATATTAGATGGTAAGAACAGGAAAAGGTAATGTTACTGCCGCTCGTGAAAGGGGCAAAAGTGGGGGTAGTAATGAAGCTGGGGGACAGCAGTACAACGTTGCCAGATCATCATACTCTGCTTCTTATGTTTCCCGATTTCCGACCCAAAACTGCTTTCATCACCCAAATAACTGCCTTCATATATGGTTATCGTTAAAATGGTTAATTATTGGTGCTTCTTGGCAACAGTTATGGGCCAGGAACCGGTAAATACGTGGCTCTGAGTACGATAATCTGGCAACTGTGCAGCAGTATATTGGGTGGTAGTCTGGGTTGGCTACTTTTGTGTTTACAGCCTGGAAGTGTCGAGAGTGTGTGTGTGAGATGGTGAATCAAATACACGTGCAGAGTCTTGTTTTGTTGAATCAAATGGTGGTGTTAGGGCGCTCACCCAATCAGCGGCCTCACTGCCACTGACACTGCACACTGGCCGTTTTAGTAAAACGGCCAGGGTGACACCGCCTTCAGGCAGTGAGGCCGCTGATTGGGTAAGCGCCCTAACACCACTCTTTTATTCAACAAAACAAGGCTCTGCACGTGTATTTGATTCACCATCTCACACACACACACTCGACAAAAATGCAGGTTTGACACTTCCAGGCTGTAAACACAATAGTAGCCAACCCAGACTACCACCCAATACTGCTGTCCCCCAACTTCAATATAACCCCCACTTTTGCCCCTTTCATGAGCGGCAGTAACGAGTAAGGTGTACATATCTTTAATTTGCCATTTCTATTTCAAATTTAAATTACTGGAAGAAACTAGTTTGGATTAAGAACATGTACATATAGTATGTATAAGTAACTATAGTCAATTATATGATATATAATTTATATACTTTTTTCTCAGGAAATAGCCTGGATTAAGAGCAAGCATAATATAACCTATATTAAGTAACTAGTCTGGATTAAGAGCATGTATAATATAACCTATATTATAGTATAGCCATGAGAAACTGGTGGATGGGGTAGTGGCGGCGGCTGCTCTGGCTTCCACACCCACCTTTTACACACACTCAACACCTTTCCCTTCCTCTCATATGTCAGCTATTAACTACCTTTAAATAAATTTATTTAAATAATTGGATAATCCAATAACGTCACATAGTGTTACGATTGTTTCGTTTTTAGAATAGTAACAAATGTTTGGTAAAAAATTCACAACACTTGACAGCATTGGAATAAAATGTTGGCAATGACTAGCGGTTTTTTTTTTTTTTCACCTTTTGTTGCCCTTGACCCGTTTTCTTTGATGTCAAAAAGTTTCATTTTATTTCTACAGAATATTTGTTATCCTAAAAACAAAACAATCTTAACCCTATATAACCCTATTAGATTATCCAGCTATGTAATTAAATTCATTTAAAGGTAGTTAATTGGTGACATTGGCGAGGAAGCGAGAGGTGTTGAGTGTGTGTGGCAAGGTGGGGAGCGGGGCCGCAGCCGCCACTACCCCATTCACCAGTTTCTCGTGAAAATATTAAAAGGAACTAGTCTGGATTAAGAATTAATGTTAAGGATAGAATGTCAGGATCTAGGTTAGGTTTGGGAACTAGCCTGCATTAAAACTGAATGTTAAGGATGTAGTAATGATCCGACTGTGGTTTGTCCCAACGAGTACACTGGCTGTGATATAAACCTCTGTGCTGTGAGATTTATTGTTATCAAATATAAATATGTTATTTGTGGCATATATGATGTATAATTTATTTCTTCTCAGTAACTAGTCTGGATTAGGAACAAGCTTAATGTAATCTATATTGCAAAACTAGACTGGATTAAGAATTAATGTTAAGGATAGAATGTCAGGATGTAGGTTAGGTTTGGGAACTAGCCTGCATTAAAATTGAATGTTAAGGATGTAGTAATGAATGTGGTTTGTCCCAACGAGTACACTGGCTGTGATACAAACCTCTGTGCCGTGAGATTTATTGTTTTCAAGTATAAATATGTTGTGTGGCATATACGATATTATATAATTTATTTACTCTTTCCTCAAGAATGCAAATAACATACTATATTGTTCTAATTTATTTCCAAGCAAATATATCTATATATAACCCTGATTTCATAACTTTTATCCATTAACCCTAAACTGCCCACTCGAACAAATTTGTCTGCTAATTTTCCATTACACATAATAGTGAGGAGGAGGCCTGAACACTTGCTGTGGCCATATGGACGAACTCATTGTGTATCGTCAAATATCTGGAACACTGTCAGTCTGTCTGCTCCCGTTCATCTTGGGTTGGGGACATAAGGTTTCACGTTAAGGTTAAACCACGCCAGCCTGACAGTCTTTGGCAGTACTAGACGGTTGAATGTAATAAACAGGGTTGGTGTGGGTGTGAGTACCCCGTCTACTCTGCGTTGCACTCGTCGCACTGATGTCACGTTGTAATTTTTAAGTTCGGTCACCAGTCTTTCTTTTGAATAGCGGAGAAGGTCCCGTGAAAAGACAACTCCTCGAAATTGGTTCATGGTGGCATGGGGAGCGCAGGACACTGATGTACCCGGAACATAAGTGAGGGGGCGGAGTTTTAAGCTTTCCTCAGGTAACGATACTTAAACCAGCAAGCTCCCGTCCCTTTGCGGCATGATCTTGGACTCACGGCCGCAAGCCTTAACAAGGGAACGGTGTAATTCAAAGATGTAGAGGTCGTTTATCGAGCAGCCATCCACAGACTTGACTACTATATATTTCCCAAATGAAACAGGCTCATATACACCAGGCAAAACTTGTATTTGGGAAACTGGGGAATTCCCAGTTTACGTGGACCATTCCGTGGAATTTTGTGTCGCACGGACTTGTCTTGGGCAGACCCTCTAGGGGATAGGGACTTCCCAGAAACACCACCAGGAGCCGTGAATGGCTCTAAGGTGACGAAGAGGGAGGACCGTGTGGAAGTTTCCAGGGACAGGCGGACGTCAGGGAGAGAGGCAGGCCGGGTTAAGAAAACTTACCCATACACAGGTGGTTCGTTTCACTTCCCCACACCCCCACCCACCACGGGGATTCTTGATGTTGGGCCAGACTGCACCCAACAGCCCCAGGGGTAATGGGGAAGTATGAGCACGGTAACGCACCCACTTCCAGGCGGCGTTTAACGGCGGCCGCGGGACCGTTGCGATCGCCCACCCGGCAGTGACCGCTTGACCCTAGCCATCGCATGGCCCTAGCCAGCGCATGACCAGCCGATTGATTCAGTGGGGCCACACTGAACCGCCCGTCTTACCCCAACCCTCCCACCAAAGGAGCGTGTTGCCCACCGAGGGGAACTACACCCTGCCCCGCGGTGGACTCAACTCCCAGATGAGAAGGCACGGGGAGCATACGGGACGGCATGGCAAACACGTGGGGAGAGGGAGACACTAGCGCTGTCCTAGGTGGTAAGTGGGCGGGCGTAGGCAACATCATCAGTAGGCCTCCTCTACCGGTGATGAGGGGGGAGCACTTGGTCCACAAGGCCAGAGGACTTCGAGCCCTATCGAGGTAGGCAAGCCACCACGGTAGGTTGTGCCGCCGACCTCGCTTCAAGCCCTGTCACCACGACAAGGTGACTCCCCTTCGACGGGACCATGGCACAGGACAATGTCACCTTACAAGAGAATCTCTAAGAGCAGAACCGTTAACTTCGAGAACTTGAGGAAATCATGAGTGCCACGTGTGATTGTTCGTGGTCGTGGTGACCCTCTGCAATTGCTTACTGAGGAAGAATTTGTTTAGCAATACAGACTTAGCAAGGATGCTGTGATTGGTCTACTTCAGCAGCTACATCCAATTGGTCCGAGGATTATAAATGACAGAGGTACTTGTATTTTGTATGGCTGTGTGTGGATAGAGCATATATGGATATTACCGTAGAGACAGGCAACTGTCCCAAGACAAGAAAAAATGATAAATGCTTCTTAATGCAAGCCTTTAGTGTGCATGGATATCTGCAGCAGTCATAGTGATAAGGTTATTCCGTTATAGATGAGCTAATATAATTGGTACACTTCAAGGCATTTTAATTAACAAATATTTTAGCATTTTCATTACGATTATTTTGCAAAAAAGAAAATTAAGGTCGGTTGATTACAAGCCGAGAAATTAAATTTTAAATGTTAAAAAAAAGATTCCGAGAAAAACGCATTATTGTATCATACTTAGATAAATGCACCATTGAGTAACAATTCTACAAACAGAGGTTTTTTACTTTATTATGCTATGTTGGGTTTGCTTGCAGTGGTCAGGTCCTTTCCTAGGTCAACTTGGGTCACGAAACTTCACCCCAAAGGGCTGACCTGTACCATTGTGTAATACCAGCATCCTACAATTATTGCATTTAGCACTCACATAACAATCAAAGTACTTAGCCTTGATGTTATTCACCACCTCACCACCACACGAGTCACACTTGATCATGCTAAGTAACTGTTTCAGTCTATGAACAGACATTATCACGAGTCTGTTATCCTCGTCTTTATCCTTCGCCTCCCTGAACTCTGCAGGTATTAGGCTATGTCTGAATTCCGCAGCAGTCACATCTTTCTCGACATCAGACTGAGGAGTGAGGGTGGGAGCAGCACCAGCAGCGTGAGGTGCTTGTGGTTGGGCAGGCGGCTGGGATATACGTTCTTTCGCATCTTGCCAGTAACTTTTCCACCTTTCCGTAGCTCTTTTACTCAGTTCAACATGCCTTCTGCTTTTTCTGCCCATTGTTGAACTTCAACACAGCACGGCAGGCCGTTAACTGTCTCCGATTGAGGAAAAGGGCAAGAGAGAGGCTGTACGTACAATCACGTACGAGGCTATAGAGGTTCTGAGTCGTGTTGCCGGCACGGCGCGGGCTGAGGACCGACAGCCAAAAGTCTCGTACACTTGTTTAGGAAGAAAGAATATTCCATTTTATGCGTAAAAACGCATAAAAACTAACAAGAAAAACATGAGTAAGGAGAGGGACGTGGCTTAGCGGGCCCACGTGCTATGAGACCTTTAAATTTTAAAGGGGAAGAATAGAGTTTTACGCCTGGCAACGTCTTTATAATCTCCGCACTGCTACAACTGATTTGTGATATTTTTTTCTTATTTTTTCATCCAAAATTGAAAACTTTCCCCCTTAAACCCACCAATAGGACCAAATATACTAAGTGCAGGTAGCATGTTGTTTAAAATTATGCAATATTTGTTCAGTCGTGGTAACAATCCATAAAGGATTAACAATAAGTTGCAGTCATCATATTAAGTTAAAGGCGTTGCTTCATAAATATAATGGTTTATTTTATGACAGCTGCAATTATTATTATTATTATTATTATTATTATTATTATTATTATTATTATTATTATTAAAAATGCAGGGCGTTGGTGCGGTAGGAGGCGGTGTGGTATTTCGGATGACGGATCAGGTGTAAGCCCAAGGTCAACCCCAGGTCAAAAAGGGTCAGGGGTGCAAGTAGAGGCGGTGTCGGCCGTCACTCAGCTTATGGGCTTAGCAATGACCTGCTATTCTATCCAGCCGGTGTGACAAGATAGGAAGAGGTGGACCGCGCGGCAGTAGGCGTGGGAACATCTATAACGTCTGCACTGCCTTGTATGTTGAGCGGCGTGCTGATTGCCCAAACCATGAGTCCACCTGAGTGACGGGCCTCAACACTGCACTGCACCTGAACCGAATTCTCCCAGCACCATGATGGTCGGGCTGGTGTACCCTCCTCTTGCTGACAGTCTTCTACCTCTTAAATTCCGCCACCATGTTGCCTCTCTTTCTATCTTTTATCGATATTGTCATGCTGACTGCTCTTCTGAACATGCTGACTGAATGCCTCCCCCCCTCCCGCGTCCCTGCTGCACTCAACTTTCTACTCTAGCTCATCCCTATACTGTCCAAGAGGGCGGTGAGTAATCCAATATCACCGCAATCCAGTAGGGAGTGTCACACTGTGTTTGGGTGTCTCAGTGAGTCTTGTGTGGCACTGTTTGCGTGTACACTGAGTCTGGTGTGGCACTGTGTATGTCTCAGTGCGTAATGTGTCGCACCGTGTTTGTTTAATTTGTTTTCTTTTGATACCAATTTATATATATATATATATATATATATATATATATATATATATATATATATATATATATATATATATATATATATATATATATATTATTCATAAATGGGAAGAAATAGGGTTGAATACTAAATGAAATAAGAAATAACATGTATAATAAGGCGCTTTATATAGTGTTGTGCTGGAAGCTTCCCCCGGCGACCATAGGCCTCTAGAAGGCTCCCGGAGAAACGAGCAAAGGGGCGGGGAGCAAGGCAAGCCGTCCGCGGCCAGGCGCCAGGCGGGAAGTGTTGCCAACTCGCATATATTTTTGCTACATGTTCTTGTATGATCTAAAGTATACTGTAATATTCTAGACTGTACTGTTCTGGATATATATAGGAGAAGAGGGCGAGAGAGGCCCAGTCCCAGTGATAGTAAGCTAGTGGTAAGTGAAGAGTCACAGTGAAGTGTACTACTAAGGAAGAACATTAAACTACAGAAACTGTGCAAAGTGTTTACATATCTCCCTCCCACGGAGTCTCCTGACGGCGACACGGAACCCAAGTAACACGTCCGGCATAACAATAGGTTGATTTATATTGTGAAATGATTATATAAAAATAGTAACTTTTTATAAAAATATCTAAAAATAATTTTAATACAAGATAGTCGACATATTGAAGTGGTCATATATGCATTTTTATGCAGATATATTCATTTTTGTGGCTTCAGGAAGGATTTTCGTTACGGCGCGTGAAATGAGTCAGATTCGGGGAATTTTCGACGCGAATTCTGGTCAAGCTCGAGCAAAAACAACTGAAGCTAGGAAGGCGTGCTTGGTGGCAAATGAAAGCTCTATTAATACAGCGTATTAATCAGAAATGATAAATTGGAAAGCACTAAATAAATAAATAAAAAGTTATAAGCATATAACTAGGACGTGTCCAAATCGCGGCAAAAGGGCCGAAAAACAGGCTATTTTGTGACGGCCCGACGATAAACCTGGGATCGAGCTATCAAAACATCCTTTTGGGTGGTCAAACTACATTGCCAAGAGGGGCTACATGCTAAATTACAGCCTTCTAGAGGCAATAACAATGCCACACTAGACAAAAACAGCAAAGTGTCCGGAATTCGTCAAAATCGCTCTCAAAAGGGTTTACGTTTCGAGCTCTAGCGACGATACTACTGGGAGTAGGGAACTGTTATGCATCATATTGGAGAGCGCAGTGGTAGGGCTAATGTATTTGTTAAATACGCTTTTTGAAATTCTCAAAAAAATGAGTGGGTTCCAAGGTTGGGAACTCAATTTTTTTTTTTTCAGAGTCTTTTGCAAATTTATTCGATTGTTTACCCTTTCGAGTCGTTTTTTTTAGCACGGTCGCTTATTAGAAAATAATAGCCCTCTCATTTTTCAGTCGATTGATACCAAAAACATCTCTGTAGCCCAAAGCGGTTGATTTTCCCAATTTCGCGGCTTAATGACAGGGCTGGGGCAAGTTTCCGGTCCACAGTGTAGGGTTCACTGATATATACAATTATAATTGGCTGATTTTTTCCATTTGTTGTCATATTCGTTGTTGTATGTTTAAATATGTTGTTTTAAGTGTGGTAGTTGTAGCTATTCTTTATTTGGTTTATTTATTTTTCCCTGTCCTTGTCCTACTTACCTTTGTATTTTTTTTCCACCTCCACTTTCTATATCTTTTCCTCCCTCCTATCAGCATTATCACCATCACCATCACTATATACAACAACGGCACTCCCCACCACCACCGTACACAGTGAACTGCCAGCTTCACCGCCACCACCACTTCGCCACAGTGGGAACTTCCAGCAGCCCTCTCCTTCCCTTGTGGCTCCACCCGTAAGTGGCATCACGTGGGGCTCATCGTGAAGGCATAATAGACTCTCCAAAGTTTTAACAGGTTTACTTAGAAGATTAAAGACGGTCATATTATAACAGTGGAAGTGAACACGCTCTCATAATAACTTTTGGGGGTAAGAGGAAAATGGAGAATGGAGAATGTGGAAAGTCGAACTGTAAACTAACTTTGTGAGAGCGAGGGGTATGTACGAGTGACCCTAAGTGCCTAAGAACAGGTGGTGTGTGTGCGCGCGTGTGTGTGTGTGTGTGTGTGTGTGTGTGTGTGTGTACGAATAACAAAACGTGTCTAATAACGGGTGCTGTGTATGTACGAGTTACCAGGGGAGTCTATTACCGAGTAGTGTGTGTATGCGAGTGACCAGGAGTGTCTTTTACCGAGTAGTGTGTGTATGCGAGTGACCAGGAGTGTCTATTACCGAGTGGTGTGTGTGTGCGAGTGAACAGGCGTGTCTATTACCGAGTGGTGTATGTGTGCGAGTGACCAGGAGTGTCTATTACCGAGTGGTGTGTGTGTGTGAGTGACCAGGAGTGTCTATTACCGAGTGGTGTATGTGTGAGTGAACAGGAGTGTCTTTTACCGAGTGGTGTGTGTGTGAGTGACCAGGAGTGTCTATTACTGATTGGTGTGTGTGTGCGAGTGAACAGGAGTGTCTTTTACCGAGTGGTGTGTGTGTGAGTGACCAGGAGTGTCTATTACCGAGTGGTGTGTGTGTGCGAGTGACCAGGAGTGTCTATTACTGATTGGTGTACGTGTGCGAGTGACCAGGAGTGTCTATTACCGAGTGGTGTATGTGTGCGAGTGACCAGGAGTGTCTATTACCGAGTGGTGTGTGTGTGAGTGACCAGGAGTGTCTATTACTGATTGGTGTGTGTGTGTGTGTGACCAGGAGTGTCTATTACTGATTGGTGTGTGTGTGTGTGAGACCAGGAGTGTCTATTACCGAGTTTCGGGTCCCTCAAAGTGCAGGTCCCTTTCCGAAATGTTGCGAGACCACGCAGGGGTCGCCACTTCAACGCAAGTATAGAATTGAATGCAAATTGTATTGTCAAAAGCCTTCGTAAGTGGTCGTGAGGGTAATGTAAAAATAGAGCAGCCGCACAGGTAGAAAAGTATTAATTAAAAAAAACTTATCCTGGTAGACTGTATGTGTGTGTGTGTGTGTGTGTGTGTGTGTGTGTGTGTGTGTGTGTGTGTGTAATTCACAAAGGCCTGATCACGAGTTGGACTTTGTCACCGGCAAGCACCCTTCCGACAAGGGCAAACTTATTATAGTGGATCTCTGGTTACTGCCGGGACCACCACACACCCCATTCCCCTTGCCTAAGGAGGGACAGTAACAGCTTGACAGCGTAAGAATCCCGGCCTAAGCATGGCTCAAACCTCCGCCTGTCAGGCCGGGAAGCCTGGCAGTGCAGAGCTTTAACCGACTGTGTGTGTGTGTGTGTGTGTGTGTGTGTGTGTGTGTGTGTGTGTGTGTGTGTGTGTGAGTGAGAGAGAGAGAGAGAGAGAGAGAGAGAGAGAGAGAGAGAGAGAGAGAGAGAGAGAGAGAGAGAGAGAGAGAGAGAGAGAGAGAGAGAGAGAGAGAGAGAGAGAGAGAGAGAGAGAGAGATTCACCATGGTCTGACCACGCTCTCGATCCGCGATCGTCAGCCAGTATACTACCGTAATGAACTATCTTAAGTGACGGATCTTTGAAACCAAAAGACCTTGGCTGAAACCTCACACCGACCCACACCTGGGAGGGGACACAATCCCCGACTGACCCGGTGTAGCCCCCTGAGATTGGGGCGGCCCAGAAGTGATGGTATCCAGTGTTACCAGAAGGAATTCATATCGAGGTGTGGTAACACTGAGTGCGGGCGGTCACGTGATTGTCGACTCTCAGTGTTACCACATCTTCGCAAACGCCACAACATTATTCCATTAGTTCCTTATTTATCTATATTATAGTAATTGGTTTTATTAGACCGAAAGTAGTTTTTGTTTCTCTTGTTCTTATACCGTAAAGACAATCATTACCGTATCCAAGGATGGACCACTTATCTTACATAATTGTTATATTTTAACTCGTTCTTTTAAGACGAGGACGATGGGGGTCAGGGAAGGGGTGTAGGGGGGAGTGAGATGGCTGTGAACTATGAGTTGGTAAAAATTTGAAAAGATTAGAAAACATCGAGCCCAGCTCCAAGTGTAAAAGTGACATTGTCAGTGACTGTAGGTGTACCAGGAACCCGCATTCATCAATCTCCTGGATATTGCAAAATTCAAGAGCAGAGAACTGTTGATGTTTTTGGTACCGGAACTATGGGGATCAATACATAGTTCGTAGCCAACCCTATCTGTGCCAGTATTAGCATTGAAGTCGCCCAGGACAATGAGTGTGTCCCGAGGGGGCACTGGTCTAATAAGGAGTCGAGTTTGTGATAATACATCCTGGTAAGAGGGTACACTGTAACACGCGACATGAAGCCCAGTGTGTACTTCAGCCTCACTCGCATTATACATTCATCATCCGGAGGAACTACAGCCACAAATGGCAGCAGTTGGCTGGAGATGCCCATTAAGTCATGCCCATGAGACGGAAACTATTGCTCGTGCCAGTAGTAGGTGTACCCCTCCTCACTGATCTCGCCGCTGCCAGGGCTCCTCGTCTCAAATAGTCTCACTATGTCCACCCTCAGCCTTCTGAGCCCATCTGATAAGTAGGACAGTCGGTCATCCTTCGAGAGAGGCTTCCGACGTTCCAGGACCCCACACGCAGATCCCTCCGAACGTTAAGCCCGGGGCCCGAATTTACAATTAATCTTAATCTTTAACTTAAAAGTTCCACCGAATCTCAAACTTAACTTAAAGCTGAGCTTAAATGAAAAAAATAAGTTCAACTTCGCTCAACAGCTGATCCAGTATGAAAATGTGTCCTGGCAAAAGAGGTATGTTTTTTAATTGCAGAATTGCAACACTTCTTGAGAGCTCCTCGAAAGTTTTTCTTATCAATTTCTGCAACATTCGCGGTCTTCGTTCTAATTTTCATTCTGTGGAGCACCATCTCTCCTCTAAAACACACCTCTTCCTCACCGAAACACAGGTTTCTGAGGCTACTAACAGCAATCTCTACTTTGTTCTCTACTTTGTTCCCTCCTACTATCTCTATCCTCAATTTCAATCCAAAGCTGGATGTTGCGTTTACATACGCAAGGACATCACTTACTCTCGTGCCCACGACCTTGACTCTTCTGAATTTTCCACCATCTGGCTAAGACTTTATTGTCATTCTATTACTAAATACATCTGTGCTGTTTATCTTTCACCTAATTCTACTAACTATGTAAAATTCTTTGACTACCTGAATTTTAAAGTGGAGCACATCTTGACCCACTCTCCCTTCGCTGAAATCTCCATCCTAGGAGATTTCAATGTTCACCACCAGCTTTGGCTTTCATCCTCTTTCACTGACCAGCCTGGTGAACAAGCCTACAACTTTGCTCTCCTCAATGACCTAGAGCAGTTGGTTCAGCACCCTACACGTATTCCCGACCGTCTTGAAGACTGGCCCAACATACTAAACCTTTTCCTTACCTCTAACCCTTCTGCTTACTCTGTCAAACTGTTCTCTCCGTTGGGCTCCTCCGATCACAACCTTATTTCTGTATTCTGTCCTATCGCTCCTGTACACCCGCTGGACCCACCGAAGAGGCGATGCTTCTGGCATTTTGCTTCAGCTCGGTGGGACGACCTGAGGATGTACTTTTCCGATTTCCCGTGGGATGGTTACTGCTACCAGGATAGAGACCCCTCTGTGTGTGCCCAGCGCATCACAGAGGTGATTGTCTCAGGAATGGAGGCATACATTCCACATACTTTTCCTACTCCCCATGCTAAAAAGCCTTGGTTAAATCACGCTTGTTCTCGTGCTGTCAAAGATAGAGAGGCAGCTCACAAAAGGTACCAGCGCCTTCGGACTCCCGCTAACCATGACCTTTACATTTCCGCCCGGAATCGTGCCAAATCTATTCATCGACTTACCAAAAACTCCTTTATCCATAGCAAATGTCAACACCTTGCTTTCTCTAATTCTTCCAGACTTCTGGCACTTAGCCCAAAATATCTCCTCCAATTTCACTTTTTCCTCTTTCCCGCCTCTTCTCAACCCAGACGGTAGCACTGGCATATCTTCTATCTCTAAGGCTGAACTCTTTGCTCAAACTTTCTGTAACAACTCCACTCTGGACGATTCTGGGCATATTCCTCTTACTCATCCCCCCTCCGACTCCTTTATGCCTGTTATTAAGATTCTTCCTAATGATGTTTTCTATGCCCTCTCTGGCCTCAACTCTCAGAAGGCTTATGGACCTGATGGAGTGCCTCCTATTGTCCTTAAAAAATGTGCTTCTGTGCTGACACCCTGCCTGGTCAAACTCTTTCGTCTCTGCCTATCAACATCTATCTTTCCTTCCTGCTGGAAGTATGCCTTTGTACAGCCTGTGCCTAAGAAGGGTGACCGTTCCAATCCCTCAAACTACCGCCCTATAGCTTTACTTTCCTGTCTATCTAAAGCTTTTGAATCAATCCTTAACCGGAAGATTCAAAAGCACCTTTCCACTTATAACCTTCTATCTGATCGCCAGTATGGGTTCCGGAAGGGGCGTTCTACTGGCGGTCTTCTTGCTTTCTTAACGGATTCTTGGTTATCCTCTCTTAGCTGTTTCGGTGAAACTTTCTCTGTTGCGCTAGACATATCGAAAGCCTTCGATAGAGTCTGGCACAAGTCTTTGCTTTCTAAACTGCTCTCTTTCGGATTCTATCCTTCTCTCTGTTCCTTTATCTCCAGTTTCCTTTCCGGCCGTTCTATCTCTGCTGTGGTAGACGATCACTGTTCTTCTCATAAATCTATTAACAGTGGTGTTCCACAGGGCTCTGTCCTATCACCCACTCTCTTCCTGTTATTCATCAGTGATCTTCTTTCCATAACAAACCGTCCTATCCACTCATACGCTGATAACTCCACTCTGTATTATTCAATTTCTTTCAACAGAAGACCCTCTCAACAGGAATTTCATGACTCCAGGCTGGAGGCTGCATAACGCTTAACCTCAGACCTTACTATCATTTCCGAGTGGGGTGAAAGGAACCTTGTGTCCTTCAATGCCTCAAAAACCCAATTTCTCCACCTATCAACTCGACACAATCTTCCAAACACCTACCCCTTATTCTTCGACAACACTCAGCTGTCACCTTCTTCAACACTAATGATCCTCGGTCTATCCTTAACTCAAAATCTTAACTGGAAACTTCACATCTCGTCTCTCACTAAATCAGCTTCCTCGAGATTGGGCGTTCTGTATCGTCTCCGCCAGTTCTTCTCCCCCGCACAGTTGCTATCCATATACAGGGGCATTGTCCGCCCCTCGTATGGAGTATGCATCTCACGTGTGGGGGAGCTCCACTCACACAGCTCTCTTGGACAGAGTGGAGTCTAAGGCTCTTCGTCTCATCAGCTCTCCTCTTTTTACTGATAGTCTTCTACCTCTTAATTTCCGCAGCCTTGTTGCCTTTCTTTCTATTTTCTATCGATATTTTCATGCTGACTGCTCTTCTGAACTTGCTAACTGCATGCCTCCCCCCTCCCGCAGCCCCGCTGCACGCGACTTTCTACTCATGCTCATCCCTACAATGTCCAAACCCCTTATGCAAAAGTTAACCAGTATCTTCACTCTTTCATCCCTCACGCTGGTAAACTCTGGAATAATCTTCCTTCTTCTGTATTTCCTCCTGCCTACGACTTGAACTCTTTCAAGAGAAGGGTATCTGGACACCTCTCCTCCCGAAATTGACCTCTCTTTCGGCCACCTCTTTGGATTCTTTTTGTGAGCAGCGAGTAGCGGGCTTTTTTTTATTATTGTTTACTTTTTATTGTGCTCTTGCGCTGTCTCCTTTGTTGTAAAAAAAAAAAAACTTCAGAGACTGAATATGTAGTAATACTACTTCATCAATGTTAAATGAGATATACTTCAGAAATATGGGCATAATAAGGTGGTATTTATAAAATAAAGGTTACTTTTATCATCTGCGCAAGGTGATATTCTTTTTTTTTTCTCTTGAATGTAAACACGAACACACGTTCTTGTTCTTTTTCCTCATTCCCGCATCACCCACCCTCTGACGAAGAAGTAATCATGGAGAATAATGCCTCTTTCACTTCTCCCAAGAGGATTTGATTTGATTGATTTGGGATTTCCTTCGTGGCGCCGCAACATCTTGGGTCATATGGCGCCGGAGTGCGTAATAAAATGGAAAGAGGAAAAGACGAGTAAACTGGAGAGACTGCCACACTCTACATATAGTAGAACAAGTTGGCTTAAGGAAGACAATACTGAGGGGCAAATTCAGCCCTAGTTTAACCTATAACGACAAGCGGGCAGCGTGGGAGGAGGTGACAAACAGCCTCAATTCCACGTTTGGACTCGGCCGCAGCCAGACAGAAGTTGAGAAGAAGTGGCAGAACACCAAGACCACTTCCATTCAACGACTTTCTGCTATGAGGGAAGCCCACAGAAAGACAGGTGAGTAACAGTAGCAATTTTTGTAGTATTGTGATATATTTTCGTTATGTTTATCTGAGGATTAGTAAGCAGGGTAAAAATGGACGAGGACTGTGCAATCTTCCCCTTTGGAGATTTTCGTGTTGTACTGCATATTTAAATAGTAATCACTTATCTAGAAATTAAAGGTAAATATGGAGAGTCACTACGCGCCTCTAGTATTGGCCACATGAGAATAATAACCTTTCCAAGGTCTCACATACTGTTGTAATTCTCTAGTTTTACTGGTGCATCATACATATACTGCACCTACCAGTGATGATAAGAAGTAACAGATATTACTCCTCTCCACTTCAACAAACTTAAAACACCTGGTAGTGGGGAGGGAATTGTGGGGTAAAGGTATTGCAATAATGCTGTCTATCTGAAATGAAGCGTTTCTGTGATCTACTTTGAGAAAATATATATTTTCTAAATGAATCCCCCGATAGCAGTGCTGTGGGGCAGCGCCGTTTTGAAGGAT
This sequence comes from Eriocheir sinensis, assembly GCF_024679095.1. NCBI lineage: Eukaryota > Metazoa > Arthropoda > Malacostraca > Decapoda > Varunidae > Eriocheir > Eriocheir sinensis. The sequence continues at coordinate 206,333 of NC_066515.1, forward strand.
GCCAATAAGTAATTGTATCTGTTTACATTCATTAGCGGAAGGCGTTGTGTGGGGTGGGTTCAGGAGGTTAAGCCCGTCTCTAAATAATAGTTATATTGTTAATGTTAGTCTGCAGGTACTCATATTGCACCTCAGGAAAAGGAGGCCGTCTACGTGAACCGGAAGCGGTGCCATTCATTCACCCTTCAAGTTGTATGTGATGCTGGTGGCATGATCACCAGCTACTGTGTCAGGTTTCCAGGTATGCATTCCTTAATGAAGATAAGTCATTTACTGGCAGTCATGTTACCAGTTCAATCACAAACATCCCCTTCCTCTTACGGCATTTCTAAAGTTTGATTTTTAGCTTAATTTTAAACTAGCTATTTGGCAAATGAAACAAGAGCTTTTGCAGACTGCATCCCTCCACCAGACATGCTACACCTTTTCATTTGAGTCTGGAAATTCGTCCAGTATAAATGTGTGCAGTTCTGCAAGGCTTATTTTTCCAAGGTCAAATCATGATTCCTTCATCTGGCACAACGCCGACCTATATGATCGCTTTCACAGAGGCGACTCTGGGGACTACCTGCTCCTTGGTGCGTATGTGGAGGGGTGCTGATCTTGAGGACAAATGTTGCATAACACGTTAACTAAATACCTTTCCAGTTATTGAGTAGCTCTCTTAAGTCTTTTTTTTTTTTACATCCTGAAAACATCATCATGGGACTGTAATCTTACAGGTGATATCAGCTATCCATTCGATCCCTTTCTGATGACTAGTCCGCGATCCCACACCGGCACGAGAGGTGCGCTTCAACATGACACATATACGGATACGTGTTGTTGTGTTGTAAACATTTGGACTTCTAAAGAGCCGCTGCAAGTGACAAACTTTTGTTCCCAATAATTAGCGCATTCACATACGCTAATCACCCTGTAAAACTCATTGAGAAGTAGATTACTAACTTGTTACAGCATTAAAGTGATTGAAAATGCAAATATAGTAAAAAATGTTAGGTGTGACGGGGCAGATGGGAGTGCACAAGACTATTGCATAAGATGCATCCCTGGTTTGCTTGAAGAGTCAGGATTATTAAGTAAAGGTGTTGATGGTTACTTTGGGAGATTTGTTTTTACAGCTATCACTGTTTACAGGTCCCTTCACGTGTCTGGGGGCGCAGTGCAGTACGCCCCCATCAAGTGTCTAAACACAATTACCTTCTATCTACTGGTTCCAGTTCCCAAGCACGTACAAATTTACGTTTCTGTAAGGTGGAAACGGTAACTGTAATCCATTATTTTGTGTGCTCCCTGTAGAGTAATCTTTGGTTATAATATAGCAACTTAAAATAGTGGTCACTTTCAATCTTCCAGATTTCTGGCTGTGTCAGTGCAGTTACTGTAAGAGATGAAATAATGCAAAACTATATCAGACACTCAGCACACCAAAAGTAACATAATATTTTGTGAGTGCCTTTAAAACCTTATTTCCTCCTTAGCTGGAAAAAGATTAGAAAGAGGAGGACGCTCCTGTGCGTGGAGCAGCCACTGATCGAGGAGCCGGGAGCAATGCGTGCTGAAATAATGGCTCTGCATGAGAAGCTGAGTGTGTGTGTGTGTGTGTGTGTGTGTGTGTGTGTGTGAGAGAGAGAGAGAGAGAGAGAGAGAGAGAGAGAGAGAGACTGTATGGTTGTAAATATATGTAAATATTGTCTTGTCATTCCACGATCTAATTTCCAAGGAATACTGTAAAGTGTTTGTTGTCAAAAATGTATTATCAGTCCTCATGAATAAACACATTGCCGTAGAGAGAGAACCGTTCTATCACACACTTTAGATGATGCCTGTGCTCCGGTAACTGTAAATGATGTTAGCACTACACGACAAGCAGGTAACCGCTACAACGGCCTGTTGATGAACATTACAAAGGCAAGATGGCACAACTTGGACGTGCTGGATGTAAAATTGTCCTGTTGAGGGAAGAAGGGAGCCGAGAATTAGCTGCACTGGAAGGCTTCCACAAAATTATGTATGCATGTATGCGATGTATGCATGTTATTTCCAATATAAAGTTTTAGTGTATGTTTCTTTCACATTTGAACTTTTCCCCCTTTTATGGTAGTGTTGATGGCAGAGCCTTGAGCCTCCATCAACTGTCTTTACAGATAGATAACAGGCTGCAGCTATATGGAATTCTGTGATGTACATAATACCAATGTGCCAGTCCAAATACCTATTTAGTGTCCATGTCTCACAGCCATACAGTAAAACAAGGAGTCCACAACACCGTGGTCCAAGCCAATCCGCCGTAGGACTTCCTGGTGAGACTCACCGTTGTCATGAACTACGCTACCAAGGTATGGAAATTTTTCCGACATCTCACAGTCCTCGCCACACGCATGTAGACTTTACTGTTTCATCTATCAAGCCTCCTAACTAATGTACTTTGTTCTTGGCCAAGGAGACCTGAAGCCTCCTCGTGCAGCCTCGAGAACCGTCACTAGAACCTCCTACGACTCCGCAAGGATTACTGTATCATCGGCGAATAAATGGTCATTGACCCTGGTATTGCCAAAAGATGCTCCACAATGACTGAAGTCGATGGTGCCAGGACATAGCCCTGCCTCACTCCCGCATTCACGGGAAAGAAGCTGGACAATCCCCCCCCCCCTTCCCCCCCACTTCACAGCACTCTCTGTCCCAGAATACATGCCAGCCGGCAAACAAATAGTCCTTTCAGAAATCCCACGAAATCTTAGCGAAGACTATATCTCTAATACTGGAGAAAACACTGACAGATGATTTCTTCAGTGATAATACTCAGGAACATAGTGATAATGATTAAGAAAATTACGTAGAAAATCCATACACAATCTCATCAGACTCGGATCCATCTTCACATTCACAAGTGACAGCGGAATTTGAGTACGACGGTGACTATGACACTGATAGCTCAGACAACTCTTTAAGGCCCTTTAAAAGGAGGAAATATTAGGTAAGATTTTATATTTAAATAATTTATATTATGATATCGTTCATCTTGTTAGGAAAAGAGCTGGCGGTAATCTAATATTCATGGGTTAATAATAGTATATGGTTCAATTTTATTATTTATATCCTTTTTCTTTCTCACCAAATGGCTAGAGAACGGCAGAAAAGCAGCTGCGGTAAATCAGTAGACGCCCTCCTTGTGCTGTATACGTTTAAAAAGGCTCATCCACATAAGCGAGGAATCGCCGGTAACGCTGCTCCACACCGGTACCATCGCTCTTCTGTCTGCTGTTCGTTCACTGGGAAGTTGAACGGCGTGGGCTACCCCTCGACTCTCCAGTTTTCTCCTGTTGCCATCTTTTGGGAGTACAAACCCGAGTCCCCAGGTACGTCTTAGCTAGGCTAGTGCTTTCCCCACATCTTCAAGTTAATCGCTAGTGTCGCTGCTAGTGAGTGCACGTATTAGTTTATGGGGGATGATTCAAGCTACCTAAGCGACCGTACTGGCCGGGGGAGTTATATATACATTTGTCTGTCGTGTGCATTTGTGGTTCATATACACTGTTGTCCTACAAATGTTGTGTTGTTCGCATTCCACTCCTTGGGTGACTAGATACCTTATTCCGGGGCTAACAAGGGCAGCGGAAGCGAGAACGTGGCTCTCTCGCCCTATCTGCCGCCCTTACATAAGTGGCGACCTCGCCAGGATTTAAGGTACTAGTTTATCTAGGAGTGGATGGTGGTTAAGTCGCCTGTAGCGCGCCCTTGCTGTCTGAGGCCCGGAAGCAAGGTTTGCCTTTCCACCGTGTTTCTTGTCGACCGTTCGGTTGTGCGAGTGGATTGGTAGGACGCCAAGTCCGATTTTCTTTGCTGCTCAAGTTGACCCTTATCCACTCAAGTTATCTTTGATGTAGATGTCAAGGGTTCTCTTCGTTTGCGGTGCCGGTGTTTCCTTTTTTATTGTTGTTTGTGAGTAACGTGACCATATTTTTTTGGTGGTTTTGTGTTCGGGTTTAACTTAATAACTTGTTTGTGTTTTGTGTATTGAGTCCAAGTATACCATTTTGTTTCGGTGTCGGGATTTGTTGTATAGGCGTCCTTCTAGTCCCGAGGACACCTTTGATTTTTTTTTCCATCTATTTGCCTTTCCTTGCCAGCATGTCCCTCAGTGAATTAGAGGCCTTGAAGGCTCAAGCTCAAAGCCTAGGTCTCTCTGGGGACGATGTTGGGAAGTTTGTTTTGTAACAGAAGGCCATTTAACGGGAAGAACGTGCCCTAGAGCGGAAGATGAAAGCAGAAGCCGGAGAGAGGAAGATGAAAGCAGAAGCCGGAGAGAGGAAGATGAAAGCAGAAGCCGGAGAGAGGAAGATGAAAGCAGAAGCCGGAGAGAGGAAGATGAAAGCAGAAGCCGGAGAGAGGAAGATGAAAGCAGAAGCCGGAGAGAGGAAGATGAAAGCAGAAGCCGAAGAGAGGAAGATGAAAGCAGAAGCCGAAGAGAGGAAGATGAAAGCAGAAGCCGAAGAGAGGAAGATGAAAGCAGAAGCCGAAGAGAGGAAGATGAAAGCAGAAGCCGAAGAGAGGAAGATGAAAGCAGAAGCCGAAGAGAGGAAGATGAAAGCAGAAGCCGAAGAAAGGAAGATGAAAGCAGAAGCCGAAGAGAGGAAGATGAAAGCACAAGCCGAAGAGAGGAAGATGAAAGCACAAGCCGAAGAGAGGAAGATGAAAGCAGAAGCCGAAGAGAGGAATATGAAAGCAGAAGCCGAAGAAAGGAAGATGAAAGCACAAGCCGAAGAGAGGAGGATGAAAGCAGAAGCCGAAGAGAGGAAGATGAAAGCACAAGCCGAAGAGAGGAAGATGAAAGCACAAGCCGAAGAAAGGAAGATGAAAGCACAAGCCGAAGAAAGGAAGATGAAAGCAGAAGCCGAAGAGAGGAAGATGAAAGCAGAAGCCGAAGAGAGGAAGATGAAAGCACAAGCCGAAGAGAGGAAGATGAAAGCACAAGCCGAAGAGAGGAAGATGAAAGCAGAAGCCGAAGAGAGGAAGATGAAAGCAGAAGCCGAAGAGAGGAAGATGAAAGCAGAAGCCGAAGAGAGGAAGATGAAAGCAGAAGCCGAAGAGAGGAAGATGAAAGCAGAAGCCGAAGAGAGGAAGATGAAAGCACAAGCCGAAGAGAGGAAGATGAAAGCACAAGCCGAAGAGAGGAAGATGAAAGAAGAAGCCGAAGAGAGGAATATGAAAGCAGAAGCCGAAGAAAGGAAGATGAAAGCACAAGCCGAAGAAAGGAAGATGAAAGCAGAATCCGAAGAGAGGAAGATGAAAGCACAAGCCGAAGAGAGGAAGATGAAAGCACAAGCCGAAGAGAGGAAGATGAAAGCACAAGCCGAAGAAAGGAAGGTGAAAGCAGAAGCCGAAGAAAGGAAGATGAAAGCAGAAGCCGAAGAAAGGAAGATGACAGCACAAGCCGAAGAAAGGAAGGTGAAAGCAGAAGCCGAAGAAAGGAAGATGAAAGCACAAGCCGAAGAAAGGAAGATGACAGCACAAGCCGAAGAAAGGAAGATGAAAGCAGAAGCCGAAGAAAGGAAGATGAAAGCACAAGCCGAAGAGAGGAAGATGACAGCAGAAGCCGAAGAAAGGAAGGTGAAAGCAGAAGCCGAAGAAAGGAAGATGACAGCACAAGCCGAAGAAAGGAAGATGAAAGCAGAAGCCGAAGAAAGGAAGATGAAAGCAGAAGCCGAAGAAAGGAAGATGAAAGCACAAGCCGAAGAAAGGAAGATGAAAGCAGAAGCCGAAGAAAGGAAGGTGAAAGCAGAAGCCGAAGAGAGGAATATGAAAGCAGAAGCCGAAGAAAGGAAGATGAAAGCACAAGCCGAAGAAAGGAAGATGAAAGCAGAAGCCGAAGAGAGGAAGATGAAAGCACAAGCCGAAGAGAGGAAGATGAAAGCACAAGCCGAAGAGAGGAAGATGAAAGCACAAGCCGAAGAGAGGAAGATGAAAGCAGAAGCCGAAGAGAGGAAGATGAAAGCAGAAGCCGAAGAAAGGAAGATGAAAGCACAAGCCGAAGAAAGGAAGATGAAAGCAGAAGCCGAAGAGAGGAAGATGAAAGCACAAGCCGAAGAAAGGAAGATGAAAGCAGAAGCCGAAGAAAGGAAGATGAAAGCACAAGCCGAAGAAAGGAAGATGAAAGCACAAGCCAAAGAAAGGAAGATGAAAGCACAAGCCGAAGAAAGGAAGATGAAAGCACAAGCCGAAGAAAGGAAACAAGCCGAAGAAAGGAAGATGAAAGCAGAAGCCGAAGAAAGGAAGATGAAAGCACAAGCCGAAGAGAGGAAGATGACAGCAGAAGCCGAAGAAAGGAAGGTGAAAGCAGAAGCCGAAGAAAGGAAGATGACAGCACAAGCCGAAGAAAGGAAGATGAAAGCAGAAGCCGAAGAAAGGAAGATGAAAGCAGAAGCCGAAGAAAGGAAGATGAAAGCACAAGCCGAAGAAAGGAAGATGAAAGCAGAAGCCGAAGAAAGGAAGGTGAAAGCAGAAGCCGAAGAAAGGAAGGTGAAAGCAGAAGCCGAAGAAAGGAAGATGAGAGCACAAGCCGAAGAAAGGAAGATGAGAGCACAAGCCGAAGAAAGGAAGATGAAAGCAGAAGCCGAATAGAGGAAGATTAAGATAGAAGCTGACAAGGAAATAAGAGTTAGCACGGATCGCCGCCCAAGGAACACCTGCCGAGGGTTGTTTGGAAGAAGCCGTGAGTAGAGCACGTCTCCCCCAGTATAAGGACGGAGAAGACATAGCCACGTACTTAACCCGCTTCGAGAAGGTAGCAGATCTCCTCGGGGTGGATGAGGCCACTTATGCCGTCAGGTAAGGCTGTTTACTCACCGGCAAGGGAGCTGACATTTACATCTCTTTACTACCTGAGACTACTAACTCTTATCCTCTCAAGAAAGCGCTCCTGACCGGGTTTCACAAAACTCCGGGTGGATATCGTGCTGAGTTCAGGAGCGCCAAGATCCAGAGCAACGAGAGCTACGCGCAATTCTCGACACAAGTGAAGCGTCTTTTCAAGTCCTGTCCGATGTATAAGCCACCTACGACTCCTTGATGGACTTCATGCTGCTGGACCAGTTTCTCTTTTCCCTCTTCCCGGATATTCGCCTGTTCGTCGAGGAATGGCTGCCCAAGACCTTGTCCGAATCTGCTCGGCTTGCTGACAACTGGGCTTCCACCCATTACTTCCGGCCTTACTCCTCTCGTAAGAAAAATGCCATGTCTTCTCCTTCCGACACGCAGTCTTCCAGAGCTTCTTCCCCTAGTTTGGCCGAAAAAAAGAAAGAAGGCTGCTGTACGCTGCTACAACTGTGGGGAGGAAGGTCACGTCCGTCCCAACTGTTGCAAGAATCCCAGGGCTTTTAAGGACAGCGCCAGCCCTCAGCCACACATGGTGGGATTCTGCATGGAAGATAGTAACGTCAACACCTATAAGGTTGCCGGTACGGTTAATGGAGCCTGGACCTCCTCCATCATCAGAGACTCCGGGTGCTCCTGTATGGCTGTGTCCGTGGGAGCTCTACCCGATGCCACCGTCACCAATTGCAAGAAAGCCTTGGTCGCGGATTACCTGGGGCGAACAGATGAGTTCCCTATCCTACGATGCTACATAAAGTCTCCGTATTTCGTAGAGTGGACCAACGTCGTGCTGACCCCCATCAAGTTCGCGACGGTTCTGATTGGTAATATACCGGGAGCTAGAGCTGCTAAGGATCCTGATAGTCTACCACCAGATGCCAACCACGCCCCGATGACCTCTGCCGACTCCAGTATCGCTCCACCTATTGCTTGTGCTGATGGGACACCTTCCGCGAGTTACAGCCTGCCGGCTGGCGCCACCCTTCCCGAGCCTACTCCAATTCACCCTCAAGTATGTGCCGTTCAGACCCGGGCTAGCAGGATGAAATGCTTACACCCCCGTGTTGTTCCCGCCCTCCAGCCTTTGTCTGTGACTCCGTAGGCCTTTGGCCAACTTCAAGCCTCCTGTCCTACCCTCAGCGACGTGAGGGCCAAGGTTGTTCCGGAGTGGTTGACCACATGAGGAATGGTGCTGAATATCAGCTTGTGGAGCTGGATGGGCTTATATATAGGAAATGTCTTTCCTCTAATCGTCCTGACAAGCTTGGACAGCAAACTCTAGTTGTCCCTAACGATTGTCGGCACCTTATCCTCTCTGTTGCCCATGAGAGTCCCCTTGCTGGTCATTTCTCTCACAGGAAGACTGAGATGAAGGTAGCGGAACACTTTTTCTGGCCGGGGATGGGAGCGGATATCCGGACTTTCTGTCGATCCTGCGACAAGTGCCAACGATTCTCCGCCAAAGGCAGGGTCCGACCAGCTCCTTTGAAGCCGATGCCCATCATCACCGAACCGTTCTCCCGCGTTGCCATCGACCTGGTTGGCCCTCTTTCTCCCCCGTCCTCTGAGGGCCACCAGTATATCCTAACTTTATTGACTTCACTACTGGCTTCCCCGAAGCGGTGCCATTAAAGGACATCGACTCAGTCTCCGTCGCCGAAGCCTTGCTTTCTATATTTTCTCGCGTCGGTATACCTCGGGAAGTTTTGTCTGACCGGGGAACCCAGTTCACTTCCAACCTGATGGCTGAGCTTCATGAGCTGCTAGAGTTAAAACCCATCTTCGCCACCCCTTACCATCCTAATGGGAACGGTCGAGGTGAACGACTCCATGGACCCCTGAAAGCCTCGCTAAGGAAGCTTTGTGAGGACAAACCCCGTGAATGGCACCGTTACATCGTACCAACTTTATTCGCCCTCCGGAAGATACCAAGTGACAGAACCGGATTTTCAGCCTTCGACCTGCTGCATGGCGCACCCCGCCACAATAGCACCAACAACAACTCAACGACAATCACCACAAATCCATCGCCCCCTACTATATACAAACAACCACCAGCCCCACGAACACCAGCAACATAACGACTGAATATATAGGACAAACTTATCCATTCTGAACTACACCCCCCCCCCCCCTGCCCCCCAACACCAGCACCAGTATAACAAAAGGTATTATAACACTAACACCGCCTTGGGGAGGCGGTGGCTGAGTCAACAGAGTGACGGGGCCACGTTCAGGAGGACGCGAGTTCAAACCCCGACCGGTGCCACCAAGCTGGGATTTTTCAGCCGCCGCCGAGTGGCTTAAAAACTACCCACATGCTGTCCAGAAGACCACCTATCAACCCGGACTCTAGATTCTAGGATTAAAAATGAGCTCCGGGAGGGCAGAATGAGCCAATGCAAGATGGCGCCACTATAAACACTCTCTTGTGCGCCAGTACGGGCTGGGCCGACCATCAGGCCCCACCGGGAAGAAGCCTACCGACGCAATAGGCCGCGACGTAAAAAAAAAAAATTAATAATAATAATTATAAAAAAATAATAAAAAATACATTTTATCCACTTATGCATAAGGAATATCAAAATCAACCCTGACCGCCACATGTGTCAAGTAACCTCTTCACACACACACACACGAGGAGAGGAGAGTATCACAGGACATCTCTCCTCCCGAAATTGACCTCTTTTGACCACTCCTCTTTACTCTTCTCCCGAAATTGACCTCTTTTGACCACTCCTCTTCTCCCGAAATTGACCTCTTTTGACCACTCCTCTTCTCCCGAAATTGACCTCTTTTGACCACTCCTCTTTACTCTTTTATAAAGGAGCAGTAATTAGCGCGCTTTTTTCATTTTTTTTCCCCTTGCTTCCTATAATGTAAAACTCATACACACAACCGCAAGTCACCACCACCACCACAACCACAACTACCACAACTACAATAATATCCAGCAGACACAATTCAAGTAATCGTGTTCACTCTAACATAAAACTAAAGGAAGGGCGGTAGCGGAGGAGATATGATGTCAGGCCTTTCATGGAGACGTAGTAGATGACGTCACGAACATAAAGCGGTTGACATTTATTCAGTCGTAATCTGGACAGGGGACGACACCTCGTTCCCGCATAAACCACAGCTATTGTTCTCTCTCCGCGCACGCGGCGTGTGTGTGTGTGTGTGTGTGTGTGTGTGTGTGTGTGTGTGTGTGTGTGTGTGTGTGTGTGTGTGTGTGTGTGTAAGGCGGAGGAAAATATTTACCATAATGAAAGGGGGAAAGGAAGGAATAAAGTGGAGAACAACAAAGAATAGTCTATGCACACAGACTTAAGGTGACTGCATAGCATTGAGATACCAAAAATGGTTCACGAAGTCAATTTCTAGATTCTGGCATGTATAGGTACTAGCTGCAGGCATCAGGTATGTCAAGCGTATGTTTATTCTTTATGTGGCGCGTATTTAAATGTCCCGCGAGAGATTTAAATGGATCAGCTGAATGGGAGTGTTGCCATATCATGTAGTGAAGATTTTGGTTTCATTTTTTTTTTCATAATTTTTCTTACTTTATCCAAAACCAAACTCATTCTGGTTGATGTACGATATGTTGGGCTTGTGTGTGGCAGAAAGGATCATAGCCAGGAAGATCGCGTTACGGCGTCAGTCCAATCAGTCCAGTCCAAAAACAAAACAAAAAAACGCACGTATCAAACCACCCCTTGTGTCGTGTGGAAGAGTTTAAACCTCCTTGGACAAAGTATGGAGCTCTATTTTAATTTGCATATAGTTTATTGTATGATATGGTAACATTACCATTTATTTCAACAGGCGCCACAGAAAAACGTTTTGGATACATGAATTATTTTTTTTAATTATTAACCAAATTATAGTAGTAGTTAAAGCTTCATTTTTTTAATTAGAAATTGAAAAAAAAATGGAATGGCTTTTTTTTTTGTCTGAAGCATTTTTTATGATAGTCTTAACATTGTGTTATACTTCATGAAAATTGGATCATTCTTTTTATATGATGACCTTGATGCTATGCAGTCACCTTAAAGATTATGAGAGAGAGAGAGAGAGAGAGAGAGAGAGAGAGAGAGAGAGAGAGAGAGAGAGAGAGAGAGAGAGAGAGAGAGAGAGAGAGAGAACATAAGAACGCAGGAGTCTACAAGAGGCCGGTAGGCCTGTACGAGGCAGCTCCTTTGACCCTAAGCTCCCGAGTATCTAACCCCACCTAATATCGCTGTCCATGAATTTATCTAGTCTATTTTTGAATGTGACAATTGCATTGGCACTCACCACATGACTGCTAAGCCTATTCCACTCATCCACACCCTGTTAGTAAACCAATTTTTGCCTATGTCCTTGTTGAATCTGAATTTATCCAGTTTAAACCCATTACATCGTGTCCTACCCGGTTCTCTTACCAACAAAACCTTATGAATGTCTCCCTTATTAAAGCCCTTCATCCATTTATAAACCTCGATCATGTCTCCACGCACCCTTCGCCTTTCTAGAGAATGCAAGAGAGAGAGTTTATTGGCCTTAGGGTAGTTAGAGACAATATTAAAAAAAATGCTTTAGAGCCTGATCTGGCCCGACCCTGACCCTTACCCTGAACAACGAAAAACATCAGTGGGGCATATGGATATACTAATAACACAAATAAACGATATAGCGGTAAAGAAAAGGTGAAACAGTGGAAATAAGGAGACGAAATGGCAGGTCCACCACCACAAAGAATGGTGCGGCACATGTGGCGGCGAAGACGAAATGTGCTACACTGTGATGCGCGATGGGTGAAGAGAGTGCGGACACTACATATGTAGCGGCCTCCCATTATTCCACTTGTTGTGTTTCTGCAAAACAAGCCGTAGGTAAACATGCAAACAGTGCTGCATGGGAAAATATGCAGCCAATGAGTAGTGCAAGGAGGCAGAGGAAGCATTGAACACAGAATCCTCCTTACAGGGTCTGAGAAACCCCCAGAGAACACAACCAACCGCACAAACGGAATCAGAGAGGGACCACAGGATAGCACAGGAGATTTTCACCCAAACACCAGGCACCAGGACACCAGAGAATATGATCCCGGGGGCCCAGAGCTGGGAAAACACTCCCATTCAGAATAGTAAGCAGTTTGGGGAATATCGCCACATACTCAGACAAGGTCAGTAGCTTTACCGTTACAAGCACACCAGTGGAGATAAGAGAAGTCCCATCACAACCAGCACAAAAATCAAATCGCAGGTTCGTACATATCAAGGGTTCATTAAGCACAAAAGTAAACATAGACCAAACACCACCAGCTACACCAAGACCTGGACCCAGGCAAGCACCGCCTAGTCCTCGACATACTTCAGTGGTGGCAGGGATCCGCGGGAATCACCGATATGGGGACAGCCTGAACAGCACATACTAACCTGGGCCCACACAGCCACATGTGGATCACTCCTCTTTTTTTAGCCTCTTGATAGCGGAGAAGATCCCGTGAAAAGACAACACCCCGAGCTTGGTTCATGGTGGCATGGGGATAACAGGACACTGATGCACCAGGAACAGAGGTAAGTTCGCGGAGCTTAGAACTCTCTTCAGGTGACGATGCTTCAACCAACAAGTTCCCGTCCCCTTGTGGCATGATCTTGGGCTCACGGCCACAACCCTTGACATTAAAACGGTGGACTCCATAAATGCCGAGGTTGTTTATCGAGAGGACATCCATAGACTAAACTATAATGTACTTCTCTAATGAGACAGGCTCATACATACCAGGCATAACTTCTATTTGGGAGACTGGAGAGTCCCCAGGTTTACGAGAACCATTCCGTGGACTTATTAATCTCACGGACTTCTCTAGGGCAGACCGTCTAGAGCAGTGGTTCCCAATCTTTTTTGTCCCGTTCCCCTTTTCCAGTCACCTTTTCACTGGTGGACCCCTACAACAAAATAGGTTCAGTGGGCCACTCATGACCATCCCAAGGGCCAAATTTGCCATGTGGGCCATGCGTTTGACACCCCTGGTACCGGTAGCTAATGTTGAGCAAATCTAGTATTTAAGCATTCGGTTTTGAGGATTGTGTACAATAGTATGAATTTTATTCCGAGCCGCATGTCTCCTGATTCCAGTACAATAAATTTTAAAATGTAGTGATGAGAGAGGACCATGAAGAAGTCCGGGGACAGGCGGTTGCCGGAAGAGAGGCAGAGTAATAAAAGTACTCATTGACTAGAAATTACAATACACTTCCCCAAACCCCAACCCATAACGGAGCCCAACAAGGGGAATCTAGATGCTGGGGCCAGACCGATCGCAACAGCCCCAGGGGTAATGGGGAAGTCTACGCGGTCACTGCCAGGCGTTCAATGGCGGCCGCGAGACCGTTGCTTCCGCCCACCTGACCGTGACCGCTTGACCCTAGGCAACTCATGACCAGCCGATTGATCCAGTGGGGCCACACTGAACCACCCGTCTTACCCCAACCCTCCCACCGAAGGAGCGTTTTGCCCACCGAGAGAACTACACCCCGCCCCGCGGTGGACTCAACTCCCACAAGAGAGGACACGGAGAGTATACGGGACGCTACGCACGGTAAGCACGTGGAGAGACAATAGCCCTGCCGTAGGTGGTAAAAAAACGGGCACATTCAACATCACCAGTAGGTCTCCTCTACCGATGATGAAGGAGGAGCCGTTGGTCTACGAGGTCAACTAAGACCAAACCCTACCGAGGTAGGCAGGCTACCACGGTAGGTGGTGCCGCCTATCCCGCTTCAAGCCCCTTCACCACAAGGTGACCCCTTCGACGGGGTACAATAGATAATATCAATAAACTAAGTATATGTACACTCTCCACACAAAGTTCTCGAACGCTTTAAGCACCATGCATTCTGAGATACACGGACGAAAATTTTTGAGCCACCTCTCCCTGTGTAGAACGGGTGGTAGCGGCCACTGGTAGCCTGTGTACACATGCTCTGTGTGAAGGAGTGAGCTGCCAATGGCTCAGTACTATAAATGCGCAGTGATAAGCCTTGTCGCTTGATCTCCATAAAAGTAATATGTCTTATGTACCGTATTATAATCATTGGTTGTGGCGATAATTCCTCGTCACAAGGGTGTTTTTTCGTCTGTAGATTTACGTCATTCTGGTGCTAATTTATTATCACCGAGTGAATAAATAAATTTTGTAACCCATTCCGCTTCAGGTCTATCAGTCAGTTTAAATGCTGTGGTTGATGTCACAGTCCTATTCAAGTGAGGGAATGACACTTTCAGGTGGTAGTTTAGGAGTATATTTGGCAGTAAATGTATATAAAATAAAAATGCTTATCAAAATTGATAGTAAACCACACACTATGAGAGCTTGGTTAAGTATACGATATATGAAAGGGAGGTATTTAATAATTTGTGTATTCACCCCCTGCGAACATTTCACTGTTAAGTCTGCTTCGAGGCGTGTCACTAGCTGTGCCTGTTTCTACCAAGGAGGCTTTTCTTGGGTCGTGCTGCTCCCCGGAGATCGTTCTTGATTCACTTGGAGGGTTTCCTCTAAAATCCGGGTCGATGGGTGGTCTTCAGGACAGCATGTGGGTACTGAAAAGTCCCAGGCGGTAGCGGCGGACTCGAATCAGCGTCATTCCTCACGCGGTGGATGAATGCCCCGCACGCTAACCACTCAGCCACCACCTACCCATATGTTATGTAACCGTAGTATAATTAGTTGTTGCGGCGATAATTCCTCGTCACAAGGGTGTTTTTTTCGTTTGTAGATTTAAGTCATTCCGGTGCAAATTTAGTACCACCGAGTGAATAAAATAATTTTGTAACCCAGTCCGCTTGAGGACTATCAGTCAGTTTAAATGCTGTGGATGATGTCAGTCCTATTTAAGTGAGGGAATGAAAATTTCAGGTGGTAGTTTGGGCATAATTGCCAATAAAACTATGTAAAATTGAAATATCTGCAAAAATTAATAAGTAAACCCCATACTGCGATAGATTGGTTAGGTATAACATATATGAGGATGGGAGGTGTTCATTTAATAATAAGTGTATGCACCGCCTGCGCCGATTTTACTTAAGTCTGCTTCGAGGCTTCGAGGCGTGTCACTATGGTGGAGCCCGTTTCCACATATCTGCTGGCCCATAGTGATACGGTAAAGATGGACACATCAATCCGCCGTGCTGTTTTGAGATAACTGAGGCCTTCAGTGTGAAGGATAATAATGACTTTACGCCGGTCTTGTGGGGTCTCCGCGGAAACTAACGTGAGTACGTATGACTTACTGCGACCATCAAATCAACACAGGATCGAAACGTATCATTCAGATGCATCATCACAATCATGGGTACCAACCATTCCGAGGTGACTAGCTACGATCGATTCATTTTCACATCCATCGAGCCTGGTGTTCGAGAACTTTGTGTGGAGAGTGTACGTCATTTCTACTGGCAATGATATTATTTTTATAGTACTTTCGTGGATGCCAAGTTATCCCGACTGCACTACCCTGGCGCTGGGACGACAACGGTGAATCCCCCCGCCGAACCTCCGATGAAGGGGAGGCAGTGGCTGAGTGGTTAGTGTGCCCGCCCCACATTCGTCGCGTTGTGGATGATGCAGGCTCGAATCTGCCGCTACCACCTGGGGTTTTGCAGTCACCGCCGAGTGGCCTAAGACTACCCACATACTATCCTGAAGAACATCTATCAACCCGGGCTCTAGACGCTGTCCAAGCGAAATCAAGAATGAGCTCCGGGTGGCAGCATGGGCCAAGAATGGTGCCACTATAAACAACTGCCCGCGCCATGACAGGGCCGGGTCGACCATCAGCCCCTAAGAAACAGCTACCACACCAGTACCAGCTGTCATATCTGACCTAATCAAGTTGTTTGTATCTCGGCAGTCAGCGGGACCCGCTGGCGCCGCTGACAGCGGCGCCAGCAGAACCACTACTAGTCAATGCTCCCCACACTGAATCCCCAACACGGGAGACACCAGCAGCAGCAGCGGCAGCAGAATCACCAGTACCCATGACGTCAGCAGCGGCGCTCCGAACGACTGGTTCAGTTGTTGTATTTGGATTTCTTTCTTTTATTATTAGCTTAGTATGGCGGAAATATGCCACTTTCGCTCTTAGCTTGCTTCAAAATGGCAAGTTGCGGTCTCCTGATTTTCACTGACGTAGACACGTTAGCCACGGAGCTTCGAAACATTTCTCATAACTGCTTCACGATCACAATACCTCTTGAAGCGTGCGTTGGCGGGGCGCTGGCGATGTGCGTTAGGTTGTCCGACACAATGAGCCCGATATATTTGTACATTAGGCATTTCGAACTTGTTATCGATAAGCTGACTAACTTTTTTAGCGGACTGTTCCCATCGCCTGGTTCATCTTCGAGTTCAATGAACGGAAGATTATTACGCCTGTTATAATCTACTTGATAACTATAGCGGCTTCTTAATTCTTCAATACACATATTGCTTCCTTGAAGATCTTAAGTCAACTTGGTGATTCGTTGTTTGTTGTTTCACTTGTTGTTTAAGGATGTCCACTTCATTCTCAGAATATTTTAAACTGGTGGTCAAGTCTTGCACCGTCGTCTGGAGTTCTTTACATTGCTTATTGGCATATTTTATTAGTAATTCCATGGCACTGCTGTAAGCTTGTTTCTGTGCATCTAACAACGTCTTCGATATAGAAGTGTCCAAGATGCACCACTTGGTAAAAGTCGGTAAAAGTCGTAGAGAGACTCGTTGTAGGTACGGAGAGACCAGTGTACTCGACTGCTCGTGGAGGGAACGAGGAATGGAATGAGAGAGAGAGAGAGAGAGAGAGAGAGAGAGAGAGAGAGAGAGAGAGAGAGAGAGAGAGAGAGAGAGAGAGAGAGAGACCTCATCCTCTTTTGATGTATATGATTGTGGGTGTGATATTAACCTACTTGTGCCATACTGTACCGAGATACGATCTATGTGCCTCAGTCTGAAGACCTTTGGTTTTCACTTATGAGTTACTTTCCTTTGAGGGTCAAGACTTCTAGACTCGGGGGAGCGCGACACAACTCCTGGTGTTATTACCGTCTCCATTCCATCCGATAATCGATCGAGAGATATCTCAATTGTAAGCAGAGCTCGCTAACTTTGAAGTCGGAACACAACTCTTGACTAACACTCGGTACCTATCAATTTTTCCTGTATCTAAATGGGAAAGGATAAATGGAACCTTGTCCATCCATCCCGACTGCGCTCTGAAATCGAACTAGGGCCTTAGGCGTGTTTCCAAGACCGTCTGGGATACGTGTAGGACGCTCAACCAACAATTCTAGATCAACGAGGAAAGCGAAGTTGTAAGATTGTTCACCAGGCTGGTCAGTAAGAGGATGATAATAAAAGCTGATGGTGAACATTGAAATTACCTAAGACGGATATTTCAGAGAAAGGTGAGCAAGTTAAGATGTGCTCCATTTTGGAATTCAAACAGTTAGATAATTTTATTAGTGAGAAATAAATAGCACAATGGATTTAGTAATAATGACAATGGGGAGGCGGCACCGCGTTCAGGAGGAAGCGGGTTAGCGTCCCGCCCGCCGCCAAAGTTGGGATTTATCACTCACAGCCGAGTGGCCCTGAAGACCACCTATCAACCCGAACTCTAGATCTTCCTCTAAAGAGAGGATCAAAGATGAATTCCAGGTGGCAGCAGGAACCAAGCAGATGGTGTCACTATAAACACTCGCCAGCATGGCTAGAAAAAAAAGTGAGTGGGATACAAAAATTGCTTCATCAATCCTGCATTAGTGCCATTACTTGTGAAGATGAAGAGGATAATTGTGTGTGTGAAAATGAGGAGAAAGATGTAGATGATGTGTTACCTGAGAGTGAACCTGAAGACAGTTATGACAGTTTAGACCCAGATGTGTTGTATGACAGTGATGAGGATAAAGAGTATGTGCCAAATCCTGATGATGAAAGTGATTCAGACGGTGAGGGAGAAAATATCAGAAGAAAGCTACAAATAAATATTGTTACTTCAACACCAAAGAAGAAACAACATCTGACACATGTGACATCATCTGAACCTGAGCCCATCCCAGGCCCTTCGCATGCACACCCAGTCCCTCCTGCAAAACCTCGAGCTACAAAAAAAATGACCAGGGTGCAGACACTGATTCCTCAGTAGTCGAGTTCCCGAAAACGAGCTTCACCACCTGGAGTGGGTTTACTTGGTATGCTCGGCCACAGGCGTCCATGGCAGCTAGGACGTCGGCAAGATCCTAAAGCTGAGGCAAAGTCTGCCGGCATATGCACCTCTTGTGCCTGTTGAGCTGAGGGCACTGATAGGACTATTGATATTCACTGGATGCCAGCGAAATAACCACCTGTCCACTCCAGAATTATGGGACACAGTACCATTTTTTCGTTACTTACCAAAAAAAACCCGTTTTTTTCGGTGCTCCCATTTCAGGCCTAGGTGCTGTGTAAGACAAGCTACTCACCCAGCCTGAGTCTCCAGGGACCCAAGGAGGTGGCAACCCAGCCCAGTGTCCATGGAGCCCATAGTTTTTAAGTTCCAGATTATAAAGTTAATGTGTTTACAGATTTCGGGTTATTTTTATAACTTTTTCTAAAAATTCATATAAATTTCATTTTTCCACATTTATTGTTTTTTTTCTTCATATTACAATGAAGTATTAGCCTTATCTGTCATTCCTGAATTGTCAAATTTTATAAAAGTTGAGTGCAAGTATTTTTTATTAATTTCATAAAATTAGGTAAAATTTACCCGGATACAGAAAGGGTGTAAAAAAAAAAAACCAAACCATTCTAGGGTTAACAGCTGTGGGGGGGGGGGGGCTTCCCTTCTCGTCCAGGCAATTTGTAGTTAGACCTGGGTAAAATTGCTTAAGAAGCTTTTTAAACTGTTTCTAGCTCAGAAGCCATTGCTGAATAATATATCCAAAATCCGAGAAATTTGAAGGCCGGGAACACCCCCAAAAATGAAATTCAAAATGGCGGCCTGGATGTTTCCTACAAAATTAAACAAAAAATAATTTACGGATAGTAGAGATATAGATGACATTTTTTTCTTTCGATTGAAATGTTTTACATAAAATTTGACTTTCAATAATAAGCAACACAACCATTTATTATGCATATATAATGTTATATAACTTTACAGATTATAGTCAGTAGTAATACAACAATTAGATTTTATTCATTTTCAAGTTACGTTCATTACAGAAGTGATAACTGTTCACAAACATTGATCAATTAGCCCTCCTCATCACTATCATCAGACAGAATACTAGTACTAGAGTTGTTATTACAGCCACTGACTTGGCACTCGCCACAAGCGGCTGAACAAGGCATTCCATAACGCTTGCATCCCCATCTTGACGTAGCACATTTCGTCTTGCACGAGCAGCGAATCAACTTGAGTAGATAGTTTGGAGCTGGTGGCTTTGTCGGAAGCTGTAGGGTAGTAGGAATTATTCTTTACATACCAACCCCACTCTTCTACATAGATTCTCTCTTTTGTAGACTTCCAGATTTGTGTTTGAAAGTATGTTGGAAAGCTGTGGTACTTTGTGGATGCATCAGTAGGTGGAAAACGCTCAGGTTTAACAAAAGATTTAGCTGTAGTTACTTTTTCAACTAACATTCGATGACGTAGTGCGTTAGTGGATTCAAATGATTTGCAGCCGCACAACAGAAACATTGCCTTTCTTCCAGCGGCTTCAATGTTAGAGTGTTGGCCAAAATCTGTTTGCAACTGAACGAAGTTCAGGAACCTTTATCAGTGTGTCGAATGCTTTTGCTTTCCCAATCGAAAAACTCCTGGAAGTACTATCAAATCCTGCACGAACAGGAGATACTTGCAGATGTCATCGCCTAACAGTGACCGAATGCTGAGAATACCATACACAGGATTAGGAAATGATCCCCGTCTTATATCGCTGCGATAGCACAACTTGAAACCACTGTCCTTGGCGTGGTACAGAGAGAGAATCAGCATATTGGTATCTTCCCCTATTACTGTTGTACGTAGTTGCATTTTCTGATGAGGAAACTGCAGCACGAACAATGTCCACATCAGCATCCCCATCTGTGTGAACAGTACACCCGTTCTTCTTCAGATTCTCACCTATGAGGGAAATAAATGCTTGTTTGTTGTGTTTATTCGCCAAGAAGTGTTCCTTCTGGCCAATAAACTTCATGCCTGGACTGCGATTCACATTTCTGCTTGTCTTGGTGTTGCGTCTTCTGTGGGTCATGTCCTTGATTGTAGGACAGCTGCTGTAACCATGAAAAACAATGATTACTTTTCCATATGTTTTCAGAGTGAAATCGGCATATGAGTTGGCGATACTGTCACATGTTTCGTCTTTACACTAGGAAACACGATGTAGTAGAGATCCACCATCCAATACATACTGGTC
This sequence comes from Eriocheir sinensis, assembly GCF_024679095.1. Lineage (NCBI taxonomy): Eukaryota > Metazoa > Arthropoda > Malacostraca > Decapoda > Varunidae > Eriocheir > Eriocheir sinensis. Next base: position 226,640 of record NC_066515.1, read on the forward strand.
TGTGCACTGAATTTCTTGAACTTCTTCCATGCGTAAAGTGTCCGTGTATTGATTACTGAATGAGCTAGCTGAGACTTATCGGCTTTCCTGAAGATGCTTCGTGACTCGAACAGTGCAGGAGGATATGCACACAGTTCATAACAATGACGTCTTCAAGATTCATGCGTCCGCCAGTTGCAACAGCCATCATTCTCTGACACAGTAGTGCAGGATCTACCTATATGGGCCGTATTACAAGTCAAACTCAAGAAATTTCGGGTCCCTACAAAGGTCGGTTTAGGGGCCGTGTTACAAGTCCAATCTGAGAAGTTTTGGGTCCCTACAGAGTTATTCATCCCGAACTCTGAAGGGACGCGAAACTTCTCGAATTGAACTTGTAGTACGGCCCCTAAACCGACCCTTGTAGGGACCCAAAACTTCTCGGGTTTGACTTGTAACACGGCCCTTTAGAGTCTATCTGAAGCATCAGGGATCACAACAGCACGAGCAGATCCTAGTGTTTTCACTTAGATCTTTTGGCAGAATATGTGAAGGCTTGTTTCCCAATCATTTTTACAACAATGTTCCTACCAATTAAATGCAACTGATGAACGTTAACTACAGGATCAGAAGTTACCCCTGATACAATGTTGTGGAGACCCGAGGTAGAATGGAATGGGGAAATGTTTCCAGACGGGCATTCCCAAGCAGCTCACAAAAGGTTCCAGAGCCTTCGAACTCCCGCATGACCTTTACACTTCAGCCCGGAATCGTGCCAAATCTATTCTCCGACTTACCAAAACTTCTTTTGTCAATAGAAAATGTCAACACCTTGCTTCTTCTAATTCATCCCGTGACTTCTGGCATCTAGCCAAAAATATCTCCTCCAATTTCACTTCTTCCTCTTTCCCTCCTCTCCTTAACCCTGACGGCAGCACTGCCGTCTCACTGTCTCTAAGGCTGAACTCTTCGCTCAAACTTTCTGTAAGAACTCCACCCTGGACGATTCTGGGCATATTCCTCCTACTCATCCCCCCTCTGACTACTTTATGCCTGTTATTAAGATTCTTCCAAATGATGTTTTCTATGCCCTCTCTGGCCTCAACTCTCAGAAGGCTTATGGACCTGATGGAGTGCCTCCTATTGTTCTTAAAAGCTGTGGTTCTGTGGTGACACCCTGCCTGGTCAAACTCTTTCGTCTCTGCCTATCAACATCTATCTTTCCTTCCTGCTGGAAGTATGCCTTTGTACAGCCTGTGCCTAAGAATGGTGACCGTTCCAGTCCCTCAAACTACCGCCCTATAGCTTTATTTTCCTGTCTATCTAAAGCTTTTGAATCAATCCTTAACCGGAAGATTCAAAAGCACCTTTCCACTTCTAACCTTCTATCTGATCGCCAGTATAGATTCCGCAAGGGGCGTTCTACTGGCGATCTTCTTGCTCTCTTAACTGTTTCTTGGTCATCCTCTCTTAGCCGTTTCGGTGAAACTTTCTCTGTTGCGCTAGACATATCGAAAGCCTTCGATAGAGTCTGGCACCAGTCTTTGCTTTCTGAACTGCCCTCTTTCGGATTCTATCCCTCTCTGTTTCTTTATCTCCAGTTTCCTTTCCGGCCGTTCTATCTCTGCGGTGGTAGACGGTCACTGCTCTTCCCCTAAACCTATCAACAGTGGCGTTCCACAAGGCTCTGTCCTATCACCCAGTCTCTTCCTGTCATTCATCAATGATCTTCTTTCCATAACAAACTGTCCTGTCCACTCATACGCCGACGACTCCACTCTGCATTATTCAACTTCTTTCAATAGAAGACCATCACAACAGGAAGCACAGACTCCAGACTGGAGGCTGCAGAACGCTTAACCTCAGACCTTGCTATAATTTCCAATTGGGGCAGAAGGAACCTTGTGTCCTTCAATGCCTCAAAAACTCAATTTCTCCACCTATCAACTCGACACAATTTTCCAAACACCTATCCCCTATTCTTCGACAACACTTAGCTGTCACCTTCTTCAACAATAAACATCCTCGGTCTATCCTTAACTCAAAATCTCAACTGGAAACTTCATATCTCCTCTCTTGCTAAATCAGCTTCCTCGAGGTTGGGCGTTCTGTATCGTCTCCGCCAGTTCTTCTCCCCCGCGCAGTTGCTATCCATATACAGGGGCCTTGTCCGCCCTCGTATGGAGTATGCATCTCACGTGTAGGGGGGCTCCAATCCCACAGCTCTTCTGGACAGAGTGGAGTCTAAGGCTCTTCGTCTCATCAGCTCTCCTCCTACTGATAGCGTTCTACCTCTTAAACTCCGCCGCGATGTTGCCCCTCTTTCTATCTTCTATCGATATTTCCACGCTGACTGCTCTTCTGACCTTGCTAACTGCATGCCTCCCCCCCTCCCGCGGCCTCGCTGCACGCGGCTTTCTACTCATGCTCATCCCTATACTGCCCAAACCCCTTATACTAGAGTTAACCAGCATCTTCACTCTTTCATCCCTCACGCTGGTAAACTCTGGAACAATCTTCCTTCATCTGTATTTCCTCCTGCCTACGACTTGAACTCTTTCAAGAGGAGGGTATCAGGACACCTCTCCTCCCGAAATTGATCTTTCTTTCGGCCACCTCTTTTAATTCTTTTTTGGGAGCAGCGAGTAGCGGGCTTTTTTTTTTATTGTTGTTTTCTTTGTTTGTGTGCCCTTGAGCTGCCTCTTTTGTTGTAAAAAAAAAATAGTATAGGGTTCACTGCCTGGACTATTAAACCAGCCAAGGCGAGTGTGGTGGAAGACAAATTTCTCACATTTCAGCCAGTGATTAGCAAGACAGATGTGACGGTGTGCTTTGGGAGGGAGAGAGAGAGGAAGGGAGAGGGGGAAGGCAGCGTGTTCTCCTTTGTGGACTCCCCTCTACTCTCACACACTCTCCCTCTCTTCCAAACTTCTTTCCTATACCCTACCATCCCCTTACTTCCTCTCGCCACCTTTTTCCTACACCTTCCCTTTCCAAACATTCCCCTTACGACACGGAGGGAGAATTATCGAATGAGTGGTTTGGCTTACTGTTCCCGCAAACTCCCTCTCTCTCCCTCTCTCTCTCTCTCTCTCTCTCTCGTCACGGTGTCGGGGTGGAGATGGGAGATTCTGCGTCATATTCTTAAACATTTCGGCCCAAGCACACATAATTGACTAGGCTCTCGGTAGAGTTTTGGGCATTTCCAGGGGCTATTTTATGACCCTTCTGGTAGTTCGATCATTCTTTTGTGCCTTGAACCAACAAAAACACTCATTAGAACGCGATTGATCTCCTTTTCGGCCTTTGGAAATAGTTGATGTGCGGGAAGAGTTTCAAAATACCGACTTCTCTCATTTGCTTATTACATGAGGCTGGTGTCCTCCATCCCCTGTGGACCTGCTCTTAATGAATTTTACTTTTTACCATTGTTTAGATTTTGTATTGTAGACATTTTAAAACAATTTCTTCAATGATCTAAAGTTTTCGGCGCCATAGTGCCTAGGTAGTTACGGCGCCATTATTACTTATTTTTCTTCTCCACCTCCTCCTTTTCCTTCTCCTCCTCCTCCTTTTCCTTCTCCTCCTCCTCCTTTTTCTTCTCCTACTCCTCCTTTTCCTTCTCCTCCTCCTTTTCCTTCTCCTCCTCCTCACTTTCCTTCTCTTCTTTCTCCCTTCCATAAGGTGGATCGTTTGAACTATTTAAAGTTTGCTAATGAATTCACTTAACAGCCCCGAAGGTAAACTTAGTAAATATATCAAGACATTTAGCCGAGAGAGAGAGAGAGAGAGAGAGAGAGAGAGAGAGAGAGAGAGAGAGAGAGAGAGAGAGAGAGAGAGAGAGAGAGAGAGAGAGAGAGAGAGAGAGAGGGGGGGGGGGGTTGGTAGGTCGATAAATGGGTACCTGTAGGAACCTAAGGACGGTAAAATGGATGGCACACTGTCCCTTTCTCGGGGTGTTGGGCTCCTGCCTACCACAGGGTCAAGGGCCGCCGCGATGAAGATGATGAACGTGGACGCCTGGAACTATAGCGCATTGGCCGACTGACAGTTTAGTGGCTTCAAACCTCGAGACTCCATGCCTCCCCCTGGACAGAGGTAAGGAAACGATGTACTGTGGTAAGCTTGAGGGACTGTAGCAAGAATGAGAGGCTGAGGTAAGCTTGAGGGGCTGTGGTAAGCTTGAGGGATTAGGGTAAGCAAACTTGATGTACTTAAATGTCCCCCCAAAACTTTGCCTTTCTTTAACCTGTTTACTTTTTTTCAACTACTTGTGAACTTATCCTCATGCTTACCCCATATCCTTTCTCCTTTATCTCTCCACCTCTCCCTCTGACTCTTTTCTATCCTCCCTTCTTTCATCTATTCTTGACCCCTCTCTCTCTCTCTCTCTCTCTCTCTCTCTCTCTCTCTCCAGTAATCACAGACCCATTAGTTTAACCTCGGTGGTATCTAACCTACTTGAGAGCATAAATAGAGACGGCTTCCATGTAAAAAAAATATGTTTATCAAAGGTACTAACCATTTTCTAACAATTTTCAGTTTACGACACAACGAAAATGTCGAATATAACATAGACGAATGGATCGAAAACTGCCTTGGCCACACAATGAATGGCCCTGATTTCATGCAGCTGCCCTAGAAGCACACTTGTCACTAATGATGTATCTCAGGAGTCACATCGTATCGCAGTAGGCTACACTTCATAATTTATATCTCTTATGTGGACGTTGGGCTCAATACTTCCCGTACAAAATTTGCTAATGCTACGGAGATTGGAGATTGTCCTCTCAGACCAAGACTGGCAGAGCCTCCAAGATTTCGGCATTACCATTGGTTTGAAAGACTGAAGATGCCCTTTAAACGTCTGATCATTCACGTTCGAACAGAACCTAGGTGGTTATATCATAGGCGTTTTCAGTAGTGTCACCGACAAGTTAAACGCTTTGGTCGAAACACATACGGAAGCATACGAGCCCAAGGTAGCGTTTGCCTTTCTGCGCCCAAAAGGCAAACGCTTTTCAGCGACAGTGGCGGATCCAGGGGGAGCCCTCCCCCCTTAGGACCTAAATTGCGCCCTTTCAAAGATTCACTGAGATCTGGGGGGGGATATCATTCATGTGAACACTACTACTAGCCTACTAATTATAATGATAATAATAATAACAATACTACTTTTAAATTTTTATTTATTTATTTATTTTTTTATTTTTATTTTTTACGTTGCTGCCTATTGCGCCGGTAGGCATCTTCCCGGTGGGGCCTGATGGTCGGCCCAAGGCTTCTTCCAGGTGGGGCCTGATGGTCGGCCCAGCCCGTTCTGGCGCAGGCGAGTGTTTATAGTGGCTACTACTACTACTACTACTACTACTAACCTTCTATCTGATCGCCAGTATGGGTTTCGCAAGGGGCGTTCTACTGGCGATCTTCTTGCTCTCTTAACTGACTCTTGGTCATCCTCTCTTAGCCGTTTCGGTGAATCTTTCTCTGTTGCGCTAGACATATCGAAAGCCTTCGATAGAGTCTGGCACAAGTCTTTCCTTCTAAACTGCCCTCTTTCGGATTCTATTCCTCTCTCTGTTCCTTTATCTCCAGTTTCCTTTCCGGCCGTTCTATCTCTGCTGTGGTAGACGGTCACTGTTCTAAACTAAACCTATCAACAGTTGTGTTCCACAGGGCTCTGTCCTATCACCCACTCTCTTCCTATTATTCATCAATGATCTTTTTTCCATAACAAACTGTCCTTGAGAACGCTTAACCTCAGACCTTGCTATCATTTCCGATTGGGGTAAAAGGAACCGTGTGTCCTTCAATGCCTAAAAACCCAGTTTCTCTACCTATCAACTCGACACAATCCTCCTAACACATATCTCCTATTCTTCGACAACACCCAGCTGTCACCTTCTTCAACACTAAATATCCTCGGTCTATCCTTAGCTCAAAATCTCAAGTGGAAACTTCACATCTCCTCTCTTACGAAATCAGCTTCTTCGAGGTTGGGCGTTTTGTATCGTCTCCGCCAGTTCTTCTTCCCCGCACAGATGCTTTCCATATATAGGAGCCTTGTCCGCCCTCGTATGGAGTATGCATCTCACGTGTGGGGGGGCTCCACTCACATAGCTCTTCTGGACAGAGTGGAGTCTAAGGCTCTTCGTCTCATCAGCTCTCCTCCTCTTACTGACAGCCTTCGAGTTCTTAAATTCCATCGCCATGTTGCTTCTCTTTCTATCTTCTATCAATATTTTCATGCTGACTGCTCTTCTGAACTTGCTAACCGCATGCCTCCCCCCATACCGCGGCCCCGCTGCACACGACTTTCTACTCATGCTCATCCCTAAACTGTCCAAACCCCTTATGCAAGAGTTAACCAGCATCTCCATTCTTTCATCCCCTTCACTGGTAAGCTCTGGAACAGTCTTCCTTTGTCTGTATTTCCTCCTGCCTATGACTAGACCTCTTTCAAGAAGAGTGTATCAAGACACCTCTCCACACGAAATTGACCTCTCTTTTGGTCGTTCTTTACTTTTTACTTTTGTGGGAGCGGCGAGTTGCGGGCTTTTTTTGTACTCTTTTTGTTGCCCTTGAGCCGTGTCCTTTGATGTAAAAAAAAAAATTATAATAATAATAATAATAAAAGAAATAATAAACATACAAAGCAAATAAAAGAAATTGCGAACATTATCGTACTTGAATTTGTAAAAAAAAAAAAAAAAAACGCGCCAAGCGGCGCCAGATGGATTTGGTATATTCAAATACAGTAACGGATCTTGGCCACCCCTGCTGTACTGTATTCCCAGCGCCCCAGCCACGTACGCAGCCAGTCAGTTGTCACCTCGTGGCCGTCGTGGGCACTCGGCAGCCTGAGCAGGTTACTGAGGTGAATACACTTCACACAAATGCATATATATATATATATATATATATATATATATATATATATATATATATATATATATATATATATATATATATATATATATATATATATATATATATATATATATATAATGTGGTATGGTATGGCACCCATCTTGTATATCAGCCCCCCCCTTCACCTGGAGCTGGATCCGCCACAGGTCAGCGAGTAGTAACTACAGCACCACAGCAGTCAAGTTCACCTAGGAAAGTTTTTTGAAAAATAAAATATAGAATATAATGCTTTTTGAGACCCAGAAAGTTGGTGTTCAATAAAGAAATATTTACTTTCTTGTCATTTCACATTAAAAAGAACCTGGAAGTGACATAAGGCAAGGCAAAGAGAGGAAGATGTTGTGTTTTCTGATGATATTTCGCATCTTTTTGACCGATCGGCTGCGTCTGACTTTAATCTTGGAGCAGTGCTGTTTTTTTTCGTATGTTATTGCGTTTCTTGCATCATCTCTGTACATAATCATGCGCGGGAGAGGAAATATATATTTTTGTAATATTATAGTTGACATGAAGCCAAAACAAGGAGAAAATTAGAGTTGGCTCAGAACTCATACATGCGAGTTGTAAACACGACTGCAGGCCGCCCCCATACACCTCACAAGTTTCTCCTCTGCTCTGTCTGCTGCTACCCTGAAAAGCTCCTCTCCCCAAGAATATGAACTGCGAACCGTAAGTAAAGGATGAGTCTATTAATACTTCTTTCTGTATCTTACGGAATTACTGCCTAGATTATTAGTATTTATAAGCTGTCCCCGTAAGTCTAAATGGGTAAATAAATGGGGGCGCACGCTGCAAAGTTTGACAGTTCACCTGAAATGATACATGGCCTGACAAAGGGTTAAAGCTTTCCTCATATTTCCCGTTCATATTACCTTTTCAGGTTTGAATGTGACGTCTGCAGCAAGACGTTCATGAGCCCTGAGGCAGCCCAAGCCTGCCTTAATAATCTTAATAACAGGCATAAAGGAATCAGAGGGGGGATGAGTAGGAAAAATATGCCCAGGATAGTCCAGAGTGAAGTTTTTACAGAAACTTTGAGAGAAGGGCTCAGCCTTAGAGATAGATGAGACGTCGGTGCTGTCGTATGGGTTAAAAGGAGAGGAGGGAAAGATGAAAAAGTGAAATTGAAGGAGATATTTTTGGCTAGGTGCCAGAAGTCTCTAGAAGAATTAAAAAAAGCAAGGTTTTGACATTTCCAATTGCTGAAAGAGCTTTTGGTAAGTCGAAGAATAGATTTGGCACGATTCCGGGCAGATACATAAAGATCACGGTTAGCAGGAGTGCGACGAAGGCTCTGGTACCTTTTGTGAACTGACTCTCTATTTTTTAATACCACGAGAACAAGCGTGATTAAACCAAGGCTTTTTAAAAAGCATGAGGAGCGCCTACATTCCTGAGGCTGAACCTCTGTGATGCGCTGGGCACACACGGAGGGGTTTCTTTCCTAGAAGCAGTAATCATTCCACGGGAAATCGGAAAAGTACATCCTCAGGTCGTCCCACCGGGCTAAAGCAAAATACCAGAAGCATTGCCTCTTCGGTGGGTCCAGAGGGTGTACAGTAGGGATGGGCAGAAACCGTTAATTTAAGTACCAGTGGTACCAGTACCGAAACCTCAGGTACCGTTAGTACCGGTACTGGTACCGGTACCGAAAGGAGTATTTTTTTTTTCTTAATGACGTTTGATGAAATTCCTAATTAAATTTTCTATAAAGAAAACTCTCTCTCTCTCTCTCTCTCTCTTGAATGAATGAATGAATGAATGTTGAATGAATGAATGAATGAATGAAGTGAATATTTTTTTTAAGAAAAAAAATAGCATATATATAGTTATTATGGATTAACTCAGTCTAATAACAATAACAGTGTATATTAGCAAACCTATAAATAAAAGAATCGGATATGAAGAATTATCTAACAGATGTTAATAAACTAATGGAGGCGGGAGGGAGGATGGACACAACAAGGCAGGATAAAATGGCGGGAAGACGGGCAGCGACTCGCACAGCAAGGCCCCACACTCCACATCCACTGTAAGCTTCCTCATTTGATTTCCTATTATGGTTCAATGCACAATAATATTTGATGTTAAATTGCCCAATGCATGCCTGTAGGAGAAATACTTAGGAAGGCCCTATTTTATTCTCATATTAATAGCTACATTCTATATCTTTTGGCAGCGAGTTGAAGATCCTAGGACTCTTATAAGCCAGACTGGCTGACAGCAGGGTCTTGATCTTCTCTGAGGCTGTGGTTGGCAGGGCTTGTTTTTTACACAGGCGTTCCTTCCTTCCAATGGCGTAGGGCTGCAGTGCCTGCGCTGTAGGATCAAGCACTTGCCCCTCCAGGACCTTCTAGGTGTAGATGGCCCGGTATCTGTCCCTTCGGCGTTGCTGGGAGTACAACCCCAGCTCCTAGAGTCTTTCCCAGTAGCTGAATCCTCCCATGCCTTGGATTTGTCTGGTGAAGGACCTCTGTACTGCCTCCAGCTGCTGGATGTCTCCTCTCCTGTGAGGTGACCACAGATGGCTGCAATAGTCCAGCAGAGGCTGCACCAGGGCCTTCCATAGGATCAGCATTGTCTCAGGCTCCCTGCTGGTGAAGGTCCTCAGCACCCAGCCTGTAATCATTTTGGCTTTCCTAACTGTCTCCCCAATGTGGTGTTGGAAGGAGCAGTTTTCATCGAGATGCACTCCCAGGCACTTGACGTGAGGCTGTGGTGTGATTTCTTGCCCCCCTTCTGTGTGCAGCTTTGTAGTGTCCTTGATGTCTTGGTTGTGCCCGTGTCTCAGTACTTCGAATTTTTCTTCTTTAAACTGCATGTTGCTTGTGGCTGCCCAAGCATACACAGCGTTAAGGTCTTGCTGTAGGCAGGATACATCCTCGCCGCTGGCGGTGGGTCGACTCACAGTGGTGTCGTCGGCGATTGATGTGAAAAGCGAGTCTCTCACTTCCTCACCGACGTCCATCATATGTATGAGGAACAGAAGGGGGCCCAGAACTGATCCCTGTGGGACGCCACTGACCACCTCGGCCTCCTCTGATCTACATCTATTCACTTCCACTGCTTGCTGGCGTCCAGTGAGGAAGTCGTGGATCCATATCCCCAGCTTTCCTGTTATGCCAAGGGACTTTGTCTTGTGTAGTAGTATACCATGATTTACTTTATCAAATGCTGCGGCAAAGTCCAAAAACACGACATCTACATTTTTTCCCTGGGCCAGGTTGTGCAGGACCCAGTCATGGTGTGCCAGGAGCTTGGACAGGCAGGACCTCCCCTTCCTGAAGCCGTGTTGGTTGTTGCTGTGTAGTGGTGATCCTCCATGTGTTTGGTGATTTTATCTCTGACACTTTTCAAAAATTTTGATAAGAATGGAAGTGAGAGCTACTGGCCTGTAGTTCTTTGGCAGGCTTTTGTCTCCTCCTTTGTATATTGGGCACACTGTTGCTTTTTCAAGTTGCACCGGAACCACTCCCTTGTCCAGGGAGCAGCGCCACAGTATACACAGCGGCTGTGCCAGGGCCTTGCTGCATTTGCATAGGAGAACAGCCGGTACTCCATCTGGTCCTGCTGCAGCATTGGACTTGATTTCTCTTATGGCTTTCTCCATATCCCTCACTGAGATGCTGATGTCCGTTAGCTGTTGGTCCAGTGGAACGTCTTCAGTGAAGAATTCAGTAGGGTTATGAATGATTTTGTCCAGCCTCGGTGAGCTAAACACCTGATTGTAATGGTGTAGCAGTAGCTGGCAGGTTTTCTTGGAGTCTCTTGACAGGTTGCCATCAGTATCTTGTAATGGACCAATCTGACTTTGTTTTTGAGTACCTTTTGCAGTATCCAAAGAAGTATTTGGGGTTCTGTTTTATGGTACTAACTGCCCTTGTTTCTTCTCTTGTTCTTTGATCTGCATGGAACTGTTCCAGTTTCTCTTCGATTTCAGTTATTCTTGTTTTTAGTGCCGTCTTCCTTTCCAGTGTGTGTGCACTCTGTAGTTGCTTGTTAAGAGTAGACCTCTTACTCATTAATATTTTCCTATCCCTCGGTATTTGGGAGTGCTTTTTATTCAGCCTCTTTTTTTATCGGAATGTGAGCACTACATATGTCTAGTAATTTAGTGGTGAGAACTTCCAGCATGGTATCGGGGCTGTCTCCAGATAGTGTGTTTTCCCAGTTCACTGCACTGATGCTGTCATTAACATTTTCCCACTTGAAGTTCTCATTGTAGAAATTGTAGGCTGCAAAAGGTGATGATCCTGAAGAGGTATTTTCCCTGTTTCTCATCATGCCTTTCCGGTGAGGGCTATATGTCGTGTTAATGGTGATGAGGTTGTAGTCAGAGAAAAATTGTCTCTTCTGTCTGGTAAGAACTGATCGAGTCTTGGTTATTTGTAAAGAAGAGGCCGAGGATATTGTTGTGCCTGGTGGGTTGCGTAATCTGCTGTGTGAGGAAAAGTCTTTCACTGAGTTCAATTAGTGCTCTGGCTTGTGATTGGTCCTCTAGTGTGCCACCATGCACTATGCCATCAGGCCACTTGATGTGCGGAAAGTTGTAGTCTCCGCACATGATTATGTCAGGCCTTGGGAGATCTTCTAATAGCTCTTTATGCTGTTCATTGCAGCTGTAAAATTTTGTGTAGAGCACTGAGGTGGGCGATAGCAGTTTATTATGATCATGTCTATAGATGATATTTGGACAGCAATCATTTCTGCTTGACCATTTGAGACGGACATAACTTGTTTGGCATCTTCTGCGAGGTCGTTTCTAATGTATGTTATGACGCCTCCATGACTTAGAGTTTTTCTGTCTACCCTGTATGGTGTGTAGTTTGTGATACTTATTTCTGCTTCTTTCACCTCACCTCTAAGGTGCGTCTCTATGAGGGCAATAAACATGAGGTCTACCTCTTTTGCAAGTTCTTTAAGGAAAGGCACTTTGCTTTGATTAGATTTTGGATAGAGGCCCTGTATATTGCCCATCATGATGTTTCCTAATGGTGGGGGAGTGCACTGAGCCAGGGGGGGGGTCTGGCTTGGTTGTGGGGGTGTTGGCCACTCCGTTCTGTTGGCGTTGTCCTTCAGAAGGCTGGACAACAATAATGTTTGAACTCCATTGCTCTGATTAGACTCCCCATGTCTGTCTTCAGGCCTGTCATTACCCTAAAAAATCGCTTTCACCACCAGCAAAGCCCGGGGGTGGGGCCAGTCTCTTGTGTTGGTGGTGCCGGGGTTCCTGGGTGCACCATTATAGAAGGGGTATTTTGAGTAGCTACAGCTCCTCGGGAGTGGGTGGCTGTGGCAGTTTCGTCCTTCTGGTGCCCTTGACATATATAAACCTGCAGGACTCCACCAGGCACTCATGCTTCCTGATTGAGTTCCTGCATAATCTTGGGTGGAACATGTTGCATTTCCCTCCTAACTTGTACCCATTTTCTCCCTTGATTCCATGGTTCAAGAGTTTGCGGCATGGCTTGGGGTGTCTATACCAAATACTTCAATTTTTAATACCCAACTCACGTTTTCAATACCAAACTAATAATAAAACTTACATGTTTTCGTAATTCTTATTTCCAATCGACCAGATTCATAGGAACCTTTCCACTTCGACATAGTGATACCTTCACAGTTAAGAGCCAGCAACGACCGGAGGCGGGAGGTGATGAGTCGCTGCGTTGTGCGTACTTGTACGAGACGTGTATAAGTCTCGTTACGAGACTTATACTCGTATCGAGACTCGTACAAAAAGCCGAAATACCGGAGGGTATGAGAGCGGGAGGAATAGGGCAGGGACGGCCTGGCGAGGAAATTGAAAAAAAGTTGCTGGGGGTCGCTACCTGCATGGCCGGCGCGGCCGTAACTAATGACTATTTATTCGTTGCCTTTTAATACTAATCCTGGTGTCTCTGATTTGCAGGGTGACGGTGAAAATTGAATGATGCAGCACCGGTAAAAATTCACCCTGAACGTTCCGACTGAGATATGAAAATATTAAACTTTTAATTACTACAAAAAAATAATTGGTTACTGGGGAGATTGAACTGTCTATGTACGTTTTTTTTTTTGGGGGGGGTGGGGGTGTAAGGGGATGATAAGTGGAAGTATTCCTTATTTTTTATATTTTTTTATAGTTCAATACCACATTTCATTCGTTTCATTGCCAAATTTAATTCCAATACCAATCACGGTGCTTTAATACCAAATGGCAACCCTGGATGATGATGATTTAGGATTTACCCCCTAAAAAGGAGGAACGGGCCTTTGTCTAGCGACGGCCCGTCGCAGGGGGGAACCCGCCGCTGGCGTGCGGCGGGTGTGGGGAAGCCTCCGCCGCCGCCACAGCCACGAGTAAAAGCCGGCGAGCAGCGACGGAGGCACGGGCTCTCTGGGCAGGCGCCCAGCAGACACCCGTAGCTGACTCGTGCGAGCAGCCGACTGGTCGACTTGACCACGGAGGGGTGGCCCTAAGCGAGGATGACCCCACGGGTCCACCTCGCCTCCGTAAAAGGGCCACCCGGCTGCTCGCCCGGGGAGTGCTGGCGTTCCACTGCCCACTGTTGGTGGTGGTGGTGAAGGATTTACCCCCTAAAAAGGGGGAACGGGCCTTTGTCGGTGCGACGGCCCGTCGCAAGGGGGAACCCGCCGCTGGCGTGCGGCGGGTGTGGGGAAGCCTCCGCCGCCGCCACAGCCACGAGTAAGAACCGGCGAGCAGCGACGGAGGCACGGGCTCTCTGGGCAGGCGCCCAGCAGACACCTGTAGCTGACACGTGCGAGTAGCCGACTGGTCAACTTGACCACGGAGGGGTGGCCCTAAGCGAGGATGACCCCACGGGTCCACCTCGCCTCCGTAGAAGGGCCACCCGGCTGCTCGCCCGAGGAGTGCTGGCGTTCCACTGCCACTGTTGGATAGTTAGTTAGTTAGGGATTTACCCCCTAAAAAGGGGGAACGGGCCTTTGTCCATTGACGGCCCGTCGCAGTGGGGAACCCGCCGCTGGCGTGCGGCGGGTGTGGGGAAGCCTCCGCCGCCGCCACAGCCACGGGTAGAAGCCGGCGAGCAGCGACGGAGGCACGGGCCCTCCGAGCAGGCGCTCAGGAGCAGCCCGTAGCTGAGCCGAGCGAGCAACTCAGCAGTCTATAGGTGGCCCAGAGGCCGGGAGAGTTGCTCGCTCGACGAGTGCTGGCGGTCCACTGTGCCACTGTTGGATTCTTTTCTTCTTCTTTTAGGATTTACCCCCTAAAAAGGGGGAACGCGCCATTGTCTATGCGACGGCCCGTCGCAGGGGGGAACCCGCCGCTGGCGTGCGGCGGGTGTAGGGAAGCCTCCGCCGCCGTAACAGCCACGGGTAAAAGCCGGCGAGCAGCGACGGAGGCACGGGCTCTCTGGGCAGGCGCCCAGCAGACACCCGTAGCGGTACTCGTGCGAGCAGCCGACTGGTCGACTTGACCACAGAGGGGTGGCCTTAAGCGAGGATGACCCCACGGGTCCACCTCGCCTCCGTAGAAGGGCCACCCGACTGCTCGCCCGAGGAGTGCTGGCGTTCCACTCGCCACTGTTGGGGGGGGGGGGGTAAAGATTGCTCCCTCGTGCACGAGGGAGCACGGGCCTTTGCCTAAGGCGGCCCGTAGCAGGGAGCCGACAGACCGACTCTATCGGCGATCGAAATCTAGCCGACCAAGTCAGTCTGTCGACGAGGACTGGCGTGTCTCTGACTGTGGTGGTGGTGGTGAAGGATTTACCCCCTAAAAAGGGGGAACGGGCCTTTGTCGGTGCGACGGCCCGTCGCAGGGGGGAACCCGCCGCTGGCGTGCAGCGGGTGTGGGGAAGCCTCCGCCGCCGCCACAGCCACGAGTAAGAGCCGGCGAGCAGCGACGGAGGCACGGGCTCTCTGGGCAGGCGCCCAGCAGACACCCGTAGCTGACACGTGCGAGCAGCCGACTGGTCAACTTGACCACGGAGGGGTGGCCCTAAGCGAGGATGACCCCACGGGTCCACCTCGCCTCCGTAGAAGGGCCACCCGGCTGCTCGCCCGAGGAGTGCTGGCGTTCCACTGCTCTGACTGTTCTTCTTCCTAGGTTTACCCCCTAAAAAAGGGGGAACGGGCCTTTGTCACTGTGGACGGCCCGTCGCAGAGGGGAACCCGCCGCGGGCGTGCGGCGGGTGGGGGAACCCTTCCGTCGCCGCCTCAGCCACGGGTATAAGCCGGGGGGCAGCGACGGAGGAACGGGCCCTCCGAGCTCTGGCTCAGGAGCAGCCCGCTCGTGTGGGCGAGCAATGCAAGCTCGTTGCGGGACGCCTCCGCCGCCGCCACAGCCACGGGTAACAGCCGGCGAGCAGCGACGGAGGCACGGGCTCTCTGGGCAGGCGCCCAGCAGACACCCGTAGCGGTGCACGGGCGAGCAGCCGACCGGTCGACTTGACTGCCGCGGTGGGGCCCTAAGCGTGGATAACCAGGCGGGTCAACCACGCCGCCGCAGAAGGACCCCCCAGCTGCTCGCCCTGTTCGTTCGTTTTAGGTTTACCCCCTAAAAAGGGGGAACGGGCCTTTGTCACTATGGACGGCCCGTCGCAGAGGGGGACCCGCCGCGGGCGTGCGGCGGGTGGGGGAGCCCTTCCGTCGCCGCCTCAGCCACGGGTATAAACCGGGGGGCAGCGACGGAGGAACGGGCCCTCCGAGCTCTGGCTCAGGAGCAGCCCGCTCGTGTGGGCGAGCAATGCAAGCTCGTTGCGGGACGCCTCCGCCGCCGCCACAGCCACGGGTAACAGCCGGCGAGCAGCGACGGAGGCACGGGCTCTCTGGGCAGGCGCCCAGCAGACACCCGTAGCGGGGCACGGGCGAGCAGCCGACCGATCGACTTGACTGCCGCGGTGGGGCCCTAAGCGAGGATGACCAAGCGGGTCAACCACGCCGCAGCAGAAGGACCCCCCGGCCGCTCGCCCGAGGAGTGCTGGCTCGCCCTGTTCTTCTTCTTCTCTCGATTCACCCCCTAAAAAGGGGGAACGGGCCTTTGTCACGGTGGACGGCCCGTCGCAGAGGGGAACCCGCCGCGGGCGTGCGGCGGGTGGGGGAGCCCTTCCGTCGCCGCCTCAGCCACGGGTATAAACCGGGGGGCAGCGACGGAAGAACGGGCCCTCCGAGCTCTGGCTCAGGAGCAGCCCGCTCGTGTGGGCGAGCAATGCAAGCTCGTTGCGGGACGCCTCCGCCGCCGCCACAGCCACGGGTAACAGCCGGCGAGCAGCGACGGAGGCACGGGCTCTCTGGGCAGGCGCCCAGCAGACACCCGTAGCGGGGCACGGGCGAGCAGCCGACCGATCGACTTGACTGCCGCAGTGGGGCCCTAAGCGAGGATGACCAAGCGGGTCAACCACGCTGCAGCAGAAGGACCCCCCGGCCGCTCGCCCGAGGAGTGCTGGCGGTCCACTGGCTCGCCCTTCTTCTTCTTCTTCTTTTAAGATTTACCCCCTAAAAAGGGGGAACGGGCCTTTGTCTATGCGACGGCCCGTCGCAGGGGGGAACCCGCCGCTGGCGTGCGGCGGGTGTAGGGAAGCCTCCGCCGCCGCCACAGCCACGGGTAAAAGCCGGCGAGCAGCGACGGAGGCACGGGCTCTCTGGGCAGGCGCCCAGCAGACACCCGTAGCGGTACTCGTGCGAGCAGCCGACCGGTCGACCCGACCACGGAGGGGTGGCCCTAAGCGAGGAATACCTCACGGGTCCACCTCGCCTCCGCAGCAGGGCCACCCGGCTGCTCGCCCGAGTGGATGGCCGGTTTTATAATATAAGCCTGGGCCAGTGAGTTGCCAGCTACTGCCAGTCAGTACAACTTTTTACCCTGCCGGGTGCATTCTTAGGGCACCGTATTCACACCGTACTCGCACCAGCACTTGCCGTGCGCATTCCTAGGGCACCGTACTCACACCGTGCGGACACCGGGGCGGAGAAATTATGATCTGGTAAAGGCCGATACACGTCCGGCAAGAGCCGGTACGGGCACGGTGCTTGCCCGGCAGAGACACGGTAATGACGAACATTGTACGGTGTCGGCACGGTATCTCGTTATCAAAAATTCTGCCGGGCATTTCTCGGATAAAGTTATTGTCGACTGCGGCTTTTTTGGCAGCTAGCCGGTGCGTGCCGGCGTGGCAAGATGTGCGCTCGTTGACCGCCGACCAATGCCGATTTTTTCCATGGGCGTACCGAAGTAACCCAATTTGGCGTGATTCGGGATGTACCGGGCGTTGGTGGGACAGGGCCTTTAGGCCTGCCGTTGGATCTTCTGGCAATTGAAGTTGGTTGGCAAGGAATCTTCCCACGACCAGCGCCACCAAGCCTCACTGCTGACTCCATACAATTAAAGAAGCTGTTAAGCTGATTTGTTGACTTAATTTACTTCAAGCGCTGGAGAAATTTGGTCATTGCTGCTTCTGTATCTGCATTGCCAAAACGAGCTACCATCTCAACAAGTGTTTGTGCAACATATTCTGATTTTCCGATGCAAGCACCGTCAACTTCACCATCATCTTCTGCAAGCTGTCCATTAAAGAAATGTTTTTTTGTTATTGGAATTCTCAGACATAACCACACAATTACATCAGGGTTTATCTCTGTATCAGTAGGCATGTAATTAAAGAAAGCTTCACCACTTCCTTGGTTCAGCTCAGTTATTACAGCATTGAGGTCTTGAAAGAAGCTTTCATCTGGTGCTTTGTCCTGGCCGAGAGCTAAAACTGCCAACCACTTTCAGTATTCAGCACAAACATCTGAGGCACCACTGTCATGCCATAATCTGCACATGCAGTCTGATGTTTGCAGATAGCACCATTTTCTCCTTTAGTGCATGAACACATGCCAATGGTGATATCTACTTCGTATACCTGTGTTGCTTCAGATTGGCTGCGGACATGGTATTTTCCACTACCAAGGGACGTCATTGAATATTTCGATCATGAAGACAACCAGCTGGGAAGTATTGAAGGCTTTGCACCTGAAAAATAATACAAAGTTGCATTGAAAATATAACGCTACTTTATGGATCTGTGCACATATGGTAAAAAAACGATACAGGTCATTCGGAAAAAAAGAAAATGATATATAAAGACCAAACTTAATGAACAACTTCTTGATATATATTGTATATGGTTACCTAAAGATCTATGTGACATGGCTGAACCTAAATGGATAATTTCTCCCCAGAGAAGTGTGAGAAAAATGAAGTTACAATGGATACAGTAGAAGCTGTACTCCGTATGAAACTCGGATTAATTCTTACCTATTAAGAACAATATCCTTGATGATGAACATTGTCGCTTCACAAAAGTTGTTCGTGTGGTGCCCTCGAGCATTGAACCAACTCGAAAAGCAATTGCAACACTCCTCTTTCCGTTGCACCAGGGCGGTTAAGTAATTGAAAATTTCAAAGAAAATATATAAGTAAAGAATAACACTGAAAGGGAAGCAAAAAAAATGTGAAATACTTTTATATGAAAATCGTTGATGTGTACTGAAATTATTACCTTTTAAAAATGGGATAAGTATTTGTGAGAGAATTGGCTTGGATGTTATCCCACACTTCAGTGAACTCCTCTCTTGACTTGGCATACACCAGGGTCAGGCTCTTGACGATGGTGCTTTTGAGTGTCATGTCGGTGTCCATACTTGCTGAAGGATGTGGAAGATGCAGAGGAAGCGCTGTAATATGGGCCAGGTGGCTGCCAGAGCCTTTCTTTCCCGCATCACAGTTGTCCGTCATGAAGGACTGCGGTTCCCCTCTGCCATAGAAGGCACAATCACCGAGAGTTTCCTTGACCATACCAAAACCTGTCAAATAATAGGTTCAACAAATCAGTCACACAGAAGATTTTAGACTTTTATTCTATTCACAAATACTTTCTTCTTTTGTCAACACAGTTTTCAAAATGATAGATTCAGCTTACAGTACTAGAGGCAGCAATGTTAACTCATTATGTCCTAATTTCCGCACAATTCTTTTTAGAATCAGTGTAGTGTATTTTGACCCCCAATCATGGAACTCCTTGCCAGCTGACATTAAATTTATAATTAATTCTGGTAGCATTTTTCATTTAAAAAAAGAAACAAAAAAATATGTATTTGCTCTTGAAAATGTATAAACTACATTATATTACACAGTCTATTCATTTGTTAATTTCGATAAATGTTTATATATTTACATATTGTTTATATTGTATCAACTGCACATATTATAAATACGTTCCATGGCTATTTAAATACATGTATGTTTGCTTAAATAACATAAAACTAGTAATAATATAATTATTAATATGACATTTGTACTCTGTATTTTGCATATAACTATTAAAAATTAGGTCTGTCGAGGAGCTTCGATTTGACAGACCTTGCCAAGGCTACGTTTTCTTTACAATTGTTTATAAATATATGTTAATGGCAATAAACTTACTTACTTAGAGGGACTTCGACTGCCGAAAAGGTTGGCTAGACAGGGAGCGGCTAACCCCTCAGCCAAGGTGTGGCAATACAGGGCACTTCCCGTTATCTAATCCCTTCACATATCCGAGGCTCAGAAGGAGCGGCCACAGGTGAGAGGCCATGGGAATTTCCTTAAGTCTGATACCCGTCTGAGGACTGTTTGCACACTCGAAGTTTTATCTCATTTATTTACTTTAAGAAGCTCCACCAAAAAAAAAAAAAAAATACAAACCGGGGCACAGAGGAAGATAAAAAAAAAAAAAAATTACTTATACAACAAACATGGGCGTAATCACACACACACACACACACACACACACACACACACACACACACACACACACACACACACACACACACATACACTGCAAGCAAGCAAGCGCTCACTGGATAGACAAAAATCGTTTTTTTTTTCTTTTCAGACGAATGATGGCGTGATATTATCGCAGCCTTCTATGAAGCAATAGTGTCCCTACACATTCCTTTCCCGCGAGCGTCTGATACACATTCTAGAATACGTATTAGGCGATCAATATGCTCTGTGACTTGCCTGACATCATTCAAGCTGACGTGACGGCAGCGACGGCGCCGGCCAGGTGGGGCGCCAAGCAAACCACAAGCATACAAATATGCACAAGAATACATTTCATGATTTTTTTTTATTTATTTATTTTATTTTTTTTACGTCACGGTCTATTGCGCCGGTAGGCTTCTTCCCGGTGGGGCTTGGTGGTCGGCCAAAGGCTTCTTCCCGGTGGGGCCTGATGGTCGACCCAGCCCGCTCTGGCGCAGGCGAGTGTTTATAGTGGCGCCATCTTGTGTTGGCTCATGCTGCCCCCCGGAACTCATCTTTGAGCCTCTCTTTGGAGAGGTTATCTAGAGCCCAGGTTGATGGGTGGTCTTCGGGCCAGCATGTGGGTAGTCTTAGGCTACTCGGCGGTGACTGAAAAACCTCAGCTGTGCGGCGGCCAGGACTCGAACCCGCGTCCCTCCTGGAGCTTCTGAATGCGGGGCCGTCACGCTAACCACTCAGCCACCGCCTCCCCTGATACGCGAAACACAAACAAAGGGTTAAAAAATACGATGAATGTAAAGCAATAATCGCTAACAAGCAACGCTTTACAATATCATGAACACGAAAATATCTAATTTTGTCGCGGCTGTAAACAAACGACACGGCAATGACAGCGATGCTTCCTTTTTATTGCACTCGCCTGCGACAGATCATTCGGCGAAAAGTTATTAATTAAAAAATAATATCTACCAAAATATTACAGGCAGCGCAGTAAAGGCCTCGTATTTCAGTGGTGAATAATATGACTTCAATAAACGTGCCGAGAGAAATATTACGGATGATACGATAAAGTGGACGGCAGCAGCAAGGTGAGAGTACTTGATTATATGAATTAAACGATAATATTACTAATAACGATAATGACAGCCATAATAATAATAATAATAATAATAATAATAATAATAATAATAATAATTTATAATTGCAAAATTAAGAAGAAAAATAATAAAAAAGATTTAAAACAAAACAAAAAACAAAGATGGAACGAAGAAATATGTATGACACACACACACACACACACACACACACACACACACACACACACACACACACACACACACACACACACAAAAAAAAACAGTAACAACGATAACAACGCAAGAAAACCAACAACGACGACAATAACATCAATAAGGAGAAAGTTAGCATCAAACGACAAGAAGGACCAGACGACGACGACAAGGAAGAAGAAGAAGAAGAAGAAGAAGAAGAAGAAGAAGAAGAAGATAAGAATGAGAGAGAGGGATATGGCGAAAAGAGAGAGAGAGAGGCACGCCATTTCTCACGTCTAAATCTCACGAGGCGTCCATTTACTCTATTTTTCATTTTGCTCTCAAATCTCAACCATTTCTACATTTCCTTTTTTTTTTTTCTAGGCTGGCCTCTCTCTCTCTCTCTCTCTCTCTCTCTCTCTCTCTCTCTCTCTCTCTCTCTCTCTCTCTCTCTCTCTCTCTCTCTCGTTTTGCTTTTCGCCTTCCTTTCCCTTCCCTCCCTTTCTCTCTCCCTTCCCACCTTTCTTCATCCAAGTATATATTTTAATCAAGTTTTCTTTCCGCCCCGTACACTCTCGCCTCCCATCATGTCTCTCTTTCCTTTATTTATCTTCGTTCTCCATCCACCTCTCCCTCTCCCACTTCCCTCTTCGTTTCTCTCTTCTTTCTTCCTCCTTCCTGCCTTCACTAAACGCGCATCAGTTGTTGAAGGTCATTATACATCCCAAGGATTTTGGTGTCGTTTTCTTTGTTGTTTTTTTGGAAGAAAAAACAAATATTATAATTACTACAAATACACATGTTTGATACTTCCTCCTCTTCTCATTATTATTATTATTAATATTATTATTATTATTTAACCCTATAAATATTCTTCAGGTGTATTGGTTCACACCAATTAAATACGTATAATGATTCCATTATATTTTCCAGCAAAGGAGGCAGCTCAAGAGCAGAACGTGGAAATATAAATGGTAGCAGAACATTGCTCACATAAACAGCAAAACAAGATAGTCTTCTCAGTAAGTTTACGTAGTAGGAAGGAGGAAATACAGACAAAGGAAACTAACTGTTCCCTTGTTTGCTTTTGGATGAGATAGCAGAATAAAGGTGCCAGTTTGATTATTACATAACATAAGAACACAAGAACGTAAGGAGTCTGCAAGAGTCCGGTTGGCCATTACAGGGCAGCTCCTGTTATCCTAACCCCACCTTACCTCACTATCCATGAATTTATCCAACCTTTTCTTGAATGTATTTATGGTATTGGCACCCACAACATGACTGTCAAGCCTGTTCCATTCATCCACCACTTTATTTGTGAACCAATTCTTGCCTATGTCTTTGCTGAATCTGAATTTGTCTAACTTGAAACCATTGCTACGTGTCCTACCTGGCTCTTTTACTACCCGTACCCTATTGACATCCCCTTTATTAAAGCCCTTCATCCATTTATAGACCTCCATAAGGTCTCCTCGCAACCTTCGCCTTTCTAGAGTGTAGATTTAAATGCTTGAGTCTATCCTCATAGGGCAAGTTTCTCACACCCTTAATCATTTTTGTCATCCTCTTCTGTACAGATTCTAACATCTTGATGTCTACTCTATAGTAGGGTGACCAGAACTGGACCGCATAATCTAGGTGAGGTCTAACTAGAGCTGAGTAAAGTTTGAGGATGACCTCAGCGCTCCTATTGCTTACGCTGCTTGAGATGAAACCAAGTACTCTGTTTGCACGATTCTTAGCCTGAATGCATTGGGCCGGAGGTCAGTGCTCACTAAGACTCCTAAGTCCCTCTCACACGCAGACCTGTTTAAAGGAGTACCATTTAAGAAGTAATTATGTGAGGGGTTATTCCTACCTACACTCAGAATACTACACTTCCCGACATTGAATTCCATCTGCCACTTCCCTGCCCAATCATAAACTCTGTCAAACTTATCCCAGAGAACGCAAGCGTCCTTGTCTGATTGGACTAATCTACTGATCTTGGTATCATCTGCGAACTTACTGACATCACTACTAATTCCTGTGTCCAAGTCATTGATGTAAATGATAAAAAGCAGCGGACCCAGCACCGACCCTTGTGGGACTCCACTCGTAACACTGCCCCATTCAGATTTTTTACCATTGATTTGCACTCTCTGCTTACTAAGCCACGCCATGATCCAATTCAAGACTTTCCCATCTAGGCCGTGAGCCTGTAATTTTAGTAAAAGCCGGTGATGAGTGACTTTGTCGAACGCTTTACTGAAATCTAGATATAGTATGTCATAGCTTTCATCTCTGTCAACCGCCTCGATTATTTTAGTGTAGAAGGACAACAGATTGGTAAGACAAGACCTACCTTTCGTAAACCCATGCTGTGAATCATGAATAAACTATGCTTCTCTAGATGATCCCGAATGCTCTTGGCTATAATCGACTCCAACATCTTACCTACAATTGATGTTAAGCTAATTGGACGATAATTTGAGGTGGCTGACTTGTTTCCCTTTTTGAAAATTGGTGTCGCATTAGCTATTTTCCAGTGGCTGGGCACGTACCCAGAATTTACCGACATCCTAAAGACATCGGTAAGTGGGCCATTGAGAACCTCCTTGCATTCTTTCAGAACACGCGGGAAGATTTCATCTGGGCCTGGAGATTTGTTTTTCTTTAACCTACCAATCTCATCCTGGACTACCTGCCTGGTGATGGCCACATCTCTCAACTTGTCGTTATCTTCTCCATCATATACCTGAACTCTCTCCGGAATGGTTGTCTGACTTTCCTGCGCGAAAACTGAGAGGAAATAGTCGTTCAACATTTTACTCATATCTTCCCCATTCTCGACGAGCTCTCCTGTGTTTGTTTTCAACGGTCCAATTCTCTCCCTTGTTTTCGTTCTGTATAATTTAAAGAATCCTTTGGGATCTCTCTTATCCTCGTTGGCTACCATAATCTCGTAATTCCTTTTTGCTAGGAGGATGTTCTTCACCGATCAGCAGAGGTGGGCAAGTGCGGTATTTAGTGCGGTAGTGCGGTAGTACCGCATCACAAAAAAGTGCCGCACTACCGCAAAATTTCTGAAAATACCGCACTACCGCGGATCGCACAAAAAACTCCTGCAATACTTTTTGCGGTACTTTGAAAACTATCGAGGACGACATTTGCAGCGCGGCATGCTCATATATATATATATATATATATATATATATATATATATATATATATATATATATATATATATATATATATATATATATATATATATATATATATATATATATATATATATATATATATATATATATATATATATATATATATATATATATATATATATATATATATATATATATATATATATATATATATATATATATATATATATATATATATATATATATATATATATATTATTTTTTTTTTTTTACAGTGAATCAGACTCAATCAGTCAATCGGTATCAGTCATCAGAATCAGTGATTCAGTCATTCTGACTTTTCAATTATTGTTCAAAATTAAATACTAAATAGACAGACTAAACTACCGGACCCGTCCGTGGTGCCGGCCGATTTTTCATTGTACTATTTTAAGCATGTTTCCTTTGTTTGGGTAGCCAGGAAAGGCACTTAAGTATTTTTTTATATGTTGACTACTGCTACCGCAGTACCGCACACCGCGTACCACACTGGTAAAGAAAAAAAAGGGGACCGCACTACCGCAACCGTACTACTCCGAAAATAGTACCGCACTGCCGCAACTGCACTATTGATTTTTCAGTATCGCGCCCACCTCTGAATTTTCATATTGTAAAAACAAACAATGCCATCTGATAAAGAACATCTTCCTGAAGATGACAGTGTCAACATAATTATCAATGCGTTAGAAAGAGAGGTATGTAAGTTTTTATACGAACTTCGTAAATTGTAATATTACGTAGGCTATCTGTGCTTTTTCGCTGCGAAGCCACTCGTCCATCGCCTACATCTACAACTTTGTATAAAAACTTGCTTACTTCCCTTTCTCTAAGTTATCGATAATCTGTTGACACTATCGTTTTCAGGAGAATTATGTTTCATCAGATGGCATCGTTTGTTTTTACAATAGCTTAATAATTTATGAAAAAAATAGCATGGAATAAAAAACAGTGCAAACATTTCTAACTCCGTCTTTGACTTCAAATCCCTTTATTACCTTTATTTCTAATCAATTTAAATTGTTATTAACACAGTCGTAATCTGCTATATTTCTAATGACCAGCGATGAAGAAACCAAGTATGTATTACGCGACATGAGTGGCCTACAGAGCATAAAAGCCATTTTATGCACCCTGAAGTTGTTCATCAAGGAGAAATGAAAAATGATGTTTCCAGTTTATATTTTGTGTTAAGAATAGACCGATAATTGTTGTTCAAGGTGACAGGTGTGTGTTATCAAAGAATAGGGGATGAGTGTTTGCAAGATGGATTTTTTGAGGCATTGAAGGTCTTTTAATTTCCCAGTCCCTTTCCGCAAATGATGGTAAGAATATGCAGCGTCCAGCCTAGAATCACGCAATTCCTGTAGGGCGGTTCTTCTGTCAAAACATGTTGAGTTATCAGTGTTAATCACAAAAAACATAGGTAAATGTCCAGAGAGTTGCCCATCTCACTGCGGTACTTCTCACCCTAACCATGGGTTATATCTCATAATTCTATGCATTTTGAACCCCATATATACGCCTCGCAAATTGATAGAATCGCTGCTAGCGATTTTTGAAAAGTTAGTGAGTTTTTTGCGGCCGCCTCGGGGCGTCACTGGGAGGACTGGGATACTTTGATATTACGCGCATAACCATAATATGAAGGCGGAAAAACAAAGTAAACAAAAAGTGGTAAGGTAGTGGCATATTAGACATCCGCGCGATGTGTTTTGATGGCGGCCAAATTGGGAAGTGAGCAGTGTTGCCACCGATCCGGTAATCGAGGGTACGTTAGGTTAGCGTTGGTCCGATTAGTTAGCCATTGGCCACGCATGTAGGTCCACCACGCGTGGTTATTTTTTTAGAACACGCACCTTTACCTAATACTATACCCGGCCCAAACCTTCACAAAAGCCTTTGGTATAGGTGCGTGTTCTAAAAAAATAACCACGCGTGGTGAAAACCTAGCTTAACACCGCTAACCGGATCGTTGGCAACGCTGCTCACATCGCGATGGCGTCGCCATGTAAACACATCGCGTATGTAGCCTTTTCACTACCTTTACCACTTTTTTCATTACTTTGTTTTTCCGCCTTCATATTATGGTTAAGGGACATGTATTCGTCCTATGGTTACTATGGAGGCGCAATATCGTAGCAACAAAGTATCCCAGTCCTCCAGGACGCCTTGTAACGCCCCGAAAAACTCATTTTAATTTTCAAAAATCGCTAGCAGCGATTCTATCAATTTGCGAGGCGTATATATGGGGTTCAAAATGCATAGAATTATGAGATCTAACCCATGGTTAGGGTGAGAAGTACCGCAGTGAGATGGGCAACTCTCTGGACATTTACCAAAACATATTTGTTTTTATACTAGAGAAAGAGAGAGAAAGTGAGAGACACGGAGAGAAAGAGAGAAGGGTGTGAGAGGGACGGTACGCGAGGTCAGTTGGAGACATAGCACCAGTGTCTAGCGGGCTGTCTACGTCAGAGCCGCCACTTAAGATTTGCTGGACTATAGTAGCGCCGCTACGTAGCGAAGCTACTTTTTTAGCGGCTGTGGCGGTAGTGCCACACTTTTTTTTAGAAAGAGCGGCATAAATGGTTGCGCCGCTACATTTTTAAGTTGGGCTGGTCACTACTCGCTACTCGGAGTGAACCAACTACGTACATGATGAAAACGCGAATGAAACGTGTACAGTTCAGTGGCCTGCGGCCTGTCACTATTGTCAGCCACCTAACGCTCGCTCAGTAGTGAATCTGCGACTGGAGGTGTGGCTTGCTGCCTACCTATGGTCTGGTGGGTTTTTTCGTCTATTGTCATTTATCAGAACCATAGTCAGTCATGGAACACAGTAATCTTCAACCAGAACCTGAATCTTCTACTGGTAGACAAGAGGTGGACACTCGAGCACGGCAAGGACATAATTACTCGTGGATATTCCTGATCACGGCTCACGAAGCCTTGGAAACTGACAAAAACTAGGTGAGTCAACTAGCACAGCAGAGGGAGGTGAGTGGATCTTCTTGCCTCACGTACAGGAAGTGTAAAGTGACTTGCTCAGTACTCTATCAAGGACGTGGAACGTAACAATATGTATAAAACAGAATTATGTTTTTTTCAATACTTATTGTTCGCAAGTAGCGGTAGTGCACTACAGTTAGAAAAGAGTAGCTGTAGCGGTAGTGCCACTACAATTTGACTGAAGTAGTGGTAGCGGTAGTGCCACTACTTTTAGCAGGTAGTGCGCACGACACTGTGAGTAATGCTGAGTCATCAGCATATGCATGGACAGGACAGTTTGTTTTGGAAAAATTACTACTGAATAACATAAAGAGATAGGAGGATAAAACATAATAGGCTTGGGGCACTACCGCTAACAGGCAAAGGGGAACGACACCGACCGTCTACCACAGCAGAGATAGTTCGGCCAGAAAGGAAACTGGTGATAAAAGTGCAGCCCTTGTCCCTTTAACCTTACTAGTGCTATTGGTAACTAAGTAAATGCTGGTTCTACAGACTTACCTGGCTGAGGAGTGAGTCTTCTATTAACAGCTTTATATAATATCACACCAGCCGTAACATGTGTCACACTTAGTACGGCACTGGTCTTTCTTCTTACCCGGAAAATTTGTCTTTTTTTATTATAAAGGTCGTGGCATTTATCGCCATCGCCATAGACCAACAGGTTTTCCAGTACCTGTTCTTTCTATTTGTGTATTCCTCCTCCTCCTCCTCCTCCTGCTGCTGCTGCTGCTGCTGCTGCTGCTCCTCCTCCTCCTATTCCTTCTTGTTTAATATTCTTTGACTTTTTTTTCATATATTTTTGTCCTTGTTTTTTCTTTTCTTCTCTTCCTCCTCTAATCTTTCTATCGTCTTTTTTTCCTACACAAGGACACACGAGGATAACAGGAGACTACAAAAGCCCAGACGGCCCACCCATGGCAGCCCGCAAGGATGTTCACCAAATTCCCTTGCCGTCCATAAATGCATCTAAGCTCCGTTTAAAGATTTCAATTGTGTTCCACTCAACTACATGTCTATTTAGTTTACTTGGTATGCCATATATTACATTTCCTACTTTTTTTCTTTTGCTTCTATTTTTTTTTCTTTTTTAATTTCATTTTTGTGCTCTCCTCCTCCTTCTTCTTCTTCTACTTCTACGTCCCTTTCTACTAGTTTTGTTGTCCTTCATCTTGTTCTTATTCTTACTTTTCTTCACCTTTTCTTTTTCTTCTTCGTCGTTTTCTTCCTCCATATTATCCTCTTGTTCCACTCATACTCCTTTTCAATTAATTATTTTTCCCTCATTTTCTTCATTTTCTAACATTCAGATCAGTCTCATCCTCCTGCTCCCGCCCCTGCTCCGTGCCTCGCCCCGGTCCTGCGATCCCTCTCATCTCCTTGGCGCATTTTGAGTCTCCTCCCACGAGTCTTGCCTTCCAGGTTTTCATGTCTTCAGAGACTGAGGTCATGGCCGAGCTTCGTCTCTCAAAAGGAGGATGAGATGGAGGAAGGACGAAAGATAGAGAGTGAAAGAGGTAAGAACAGAGGAAGTAAGAAGTGTTGCATGTGATGAAATGTGTGGAGAGAGAGAGAGAGAGAGAGAGAGAGAGAGAGAGAGAGAGAGAGTGCGCGTTTCGTGTGCCTATTATCATAGAGCCAATGGTAGCTTTACAGACAATTTGACTGCTATGAAACTTGCAATTTTTAGAGTTAATTTCTGGAGACGCATGTAGCCATTTTTTTTATCATCACTACAAGTTTAAAAATAGATTGCTATCTTATAAATAAATAATTCTGCATTGCATTATAAGCGTATATTTTTTCTGAGGGTTTTATCCTACTCAGGTCGACACTATGACAGAGGTACATTAACGGATATTTATGAATATATAAGGTCTTACCGAGATATAAAACTGGACACACACACACACACACACACACACACTCGGATCTTTGCATTGCAGTGACGAATATTTGTAGTACAGCGAGAAGCGCACTCCCTTTACAGCCCAGAGGTCCTGGATTCGATTCCGGGACGGAGCGGGGAGGCATGGTTGCCAAGTTGGGGGAATAGGCTATAACTGCGCGAGGCTTATGTGCTCTTCTCCGTCGCAAGGACCATGGAGCCTGTGGTGGGCATGGATCATTACCACGGACACAGGGTCACAGCGACACCCGGGCTAACACACTTTACCTTTCCAGGCTTCCCTAGGGACCTATTTTTCGATCAGCCCGAAAGGAAGGATGAACGGCGTCTGAGCTGCACGCCGACTGCCCGGACCAGGATTCTAACCAGGGCCGCGGATTCGTAGTTAGGTACGCTAACCACTGCACCACGGCGCAATCTCATTTAATCCGTGCCCGTGTCCACCCAGCAGAGAATGGGCTCCGGGTGTTTGCCGGGGGTTGTGTCCCGCCTCTTAGTTGCATGTGGGCGTGAGCTTCCAGGCGTATACAGAGAGCTGTCACTTTTGATCCCCAAAAATTTGTACGGAGAGAAAAGCCTACTGCCTGCGATTTTTGGTCCAGCGCATGGCAAGCCCATGGTAAATCACACACACACACACACACACACACACACACACAAACACACACACACAAACACATCTACACTTTCAAGTAAAAAAAATATTGCATAATCAGAAATTGGTTTTCAACCCACTACAAATTAGCTTCCATATAATGCGCTGAATTGAGACGGAAGTGACTTAATCAACGAAGAAACTGTTTCGATCAATAAATACACAAAATGCAACAATAAAAATATTTTCAAAACAAAAAAGTGCAGTTTTATGAAAAAAATACCAATAATATAAAATCATGAAAAAATATTTTATAATAATGTCTTAAACCAAGGATATCCGCGTACCGTGCATGATATACAGCAGGACTTACCACCAGAGCAGCCAGCAATAAGTCTTTACGACTTTATGAGTAAAATGTGATGCATAAAGATGTAGGAGGGTGGCGGGCCAAGGCTGCCACTGCCCTGTGCATCATCGGGAACTTTGTGCACGAACACACATTGAAACCTAAA